>NC_079434.1:4585925-4590925 GCF_026213295.1 Gadus chalcogrammus | reverse complement strand
CACGTAGTAGCGCACATAGCCGCTCTACCGCAAACCTCATATGCTAACGAGCGAGAGAGAGAGAGAGAGAGAGAGAGAGAGAGAGAGAGAGAGAGAGAGAGAGAGAGAGAGAGAGAGAGAGAGAGAGAGAGAGAGAGAGAGAGAGAGAGAGAGAGAGAGAGAGAGAGAGAGAGAGAGAGAGAGAGAGAGAGAGAAAAGGTTAATCATTTACCAGTGAAACAGTTTCATCTGTTTAACTGTTAAATCGGATGCCCATTAGACAGTGGTTGTACTGGCCAGTCCCCGGTGACCAACAGTGGAATACTACTAGTATTTATACCTACTACCTACATACATTTTGCATGCAGCAATGGATAAGCATAAAAGCAAAATAATTATACAATGTCTGGCAAGTGAAAACTTTTGTTACATTTTTGTAATGGCAAATAAGGCCAAAGCAAATGATTATCCACACAGTAGGCTCTACAGATGTATTTGATCACTATTGATTGTATTTTTAAATAGGCCTATGCATTGTGGCATATGGAGGAGGAACAATAATATGTTGCTTAATAATGTAAATTTATATTATAATACACAGCAAAGCATTTCTAAACAAACAGAAAACACGATAAATTGATCCTTTCACCCACCTTACTGTTGTCTTTCCGTTGATTAAATGTATCTTGAACTGACCTTCTTCTATTGTGTGATACTGCCTACGTGCTCATGAGGATGTAGGACTGTAATCTGGTATGTTAATATCAAACCAGGTGTCACACCCATTCCTAACAGACAGCCAATAGCAGGTGACGAGGAAGCGCAACAGTTAACCAAACTCTGCAGCACTCTGCAGAGGTGGAGCGGTTTGACCGGCTATCGGAAGGTTGCAAGTTCGATCCATGGTTCTTCCTAGCTGAGGTTCGAAGTGTCCCTGAGCAAGGCACCTCACCCTAACTGCTCTCGACGAGCTGGCTGTCGTCTAGCATTGACACTTGAATGCTAGGCAATAATTGTAAAGCACTTTGCGTGGCCTCTGGATATAATCAGACTGATATAATCACTTTCACACTGACTGCTCATATTATTTAGAGAAATCATTGCACTGTTTCACGTGCACCTGTTAATTGTTTCAGCGTTGCAGGTTCGCCCCCCTCCGCTAGATGGTAGCAAAAGCATTGCAAACTGGCGACATACAGATGGTTACTTTAAGAAGTTAAACTGAAGTCAGTAAACATTGAAAGATAGAAACAGAATATTTACAAATCCTTATACTTTATTCATTAGTTCAACCAGAAATATAAAAACAGGTGAATATCAGTAGTGATCAATTCTTTATTTACTGAACAGTAGCACAGCTGTCATCAACCTTTGATCTTTCCTTTAGAAACTAATAAGGGTTGGATATAAATATATAAACAATTGGCTTCATAAAGTCATCGTCAACAGTCAGGGTATCCTTAGGATTTGGATACTGAATGGCCGTCAGACAGTTCCTCATAGGCTAATATCCACGGCGAGCTAGGAAGCTGTAACTTTAGTTGTAGTACAATTGTAAGCTACTGTTGTTACCTCTTCTGGTTACAACACAAATACAGCTACCCAATTTACAGGAATGTGATATAAAGATCCAACAAACATTAGATGACATCCACAGGTTTATACAGGCTGCTATACAATAGCTGTTTCTATACATATACGTGATGCATATAGATGTTTAATTGTAAAATATGTTCTTCCATCTTTAAAATCGGAACAATATATTAAACTCTGGAACCGGCCTTAATATATCAAACATAAAAACCTTTGTCTTAAAATCTACCAGCAGTATAACAATAGTATATTTTAGCTTTTCTATAAAACAATATATCAGTTTCTACACACTGTCAATTGTAACACACTAACAATTGATATAAATATGGATAATCAATCTAATCTTGGTTTCAACAAATAAGCAATGATTGATAATGTTTGAATGTATTAATGCATATTATGCAGTAACATCTAACAATATAGAACATTGTAGATATATTTCTGACAAAAACCTATCCGACTCTATTCAAACAGTAGGGTAACCAGCATCTCTCCATCAAATTTGACCAATCACGTTCTAGATAAAAGGCACACATGACATTGATGATGCTGTTAAGCCACACCCCTTTCTGAGGACATAGGATAGGGTTATGGAGGGACGACATTGAGGAATGCATTTCAATCATTTGTAATTAAAAAACAGTCTGAATAGAAAACAACCAGCTCTCATACCTATTTCTATAGTGTATCTGACAAGTTTAAATTGAAATAACACGAAAATCAGAGAAGTGAATGAGGTCATGACAATTTTCTGCTTGTTTTTGAATTAGTTGACATCAAAATGGCGGGTAAGATCTCAAGAGGAGATTTGTGTGTTTATCAGACATTTTGGTGTTCAAACAGTATCCATAACATATTTTTCTCTGTCATTAGCTAGAACTATGTTGCTAGGAGACCAACGCCAGAGCGTGGTTCACTCACCTCCACTGTCCTACGGCAATAAGGGAGCAGTACTGCCTTGCTCAAGGGAAGGCTCCCAGCCTTCACACCGGTGACCTGGTAGGTGTCAGATTGTCTTCTATTGTACGTAAGATTACAAGTTCGCCTGGAACTTCTGCTCTTTTGTGTTTTTTTCATCTGATGGTCAACAGTAACAAAACAAAGTGTCTAGGGATAATAATTCCTGAATTGTTTGAAAAAACTAAATAACGGCTCTTTCTAATTGATGACGTTATAGCGATGCACGTTTTTTTTCAAATATGAATGAGTGAATGATTGGCTGAGAGAACCCTTTCAGATCCCTGATTGGTTCAAATCCATGTCAATCAATCATTCCGATGGTTCTACTGCTTTCAATTGATTTTATGGACAACCAGGCAACGAGTCACGGCTCTGCATTAATGACTGCACATCGCAGCTTGGCCAAAGAGAACTCTGCTTTAAGCCTCTTGGCCAATCCCGGTGTCCGTATGTGGACAGTGGATCCCACCCTCGCCCTATCAGCGAAACGTACTCTGGCTGCCCTGTGATGGACAGCTAACTGTCCTGACTCATCTTATTGAAACCCTAGACACGTCTCATCACTCACCCCCCTTTGCTCCCTCCTCCTCTTCCACCTCTTCTGTTTCCTCTCCTCCCCTCTCGCCCCCTTCCTCCTCTCCTTTCCCAGTGTCTTCTGAGGTTCCCTCTGTCTCTCGCCCTCCTTCCCCCCCCTCTTCTTCGGTCTCGTCCTCCTCTTTTTCTTCTCCCAACGCCTCACCATCTTTGTCCACAACTTCCTCGGCCTCTTCCTCTCTCTCTTCTACTTTTCCTGTGTCTCCCTCTCTCTCCTCTCCTTCTGTCTCTCCCTCTCTCTCTTCTCCTAACTTTGTCTCTCCCTCTTTTTCATCTCCCTCTGTCTCTCCCTTTATATCCCGTCCATCCTCTTTCTGTCCCTCTCTCTCATCTCTCTCTCCCTCTATTGTTTCCTCTGTCTCTCTCCTCTCTAATTGTGTCTCTCCCTCTCTCTCCTCTCCTTCATCTACTTCACCCTCTCCCCCTCTCTCCTCTACTTCCTCTGTCTCCCCCTCTCCCCCTCTCTCCTCTCCTTCCTCTGTCTCCCCCTCTCCCCCTCTCTCCTCTCCTACCTCTGTCTCCCCCTCTCCCCCTCCTTCCTCTGTCTCCCCCTCTCCCCCTCCTTCCTCTGTCTCCCCCTCTCCCCCTCTCTCCTCTCCTTCCTCTGTCTCTCCACCTTTCTCTTCTCCTACTGCTTCGGTTGTCTTTTTTTCCATCTCTAACTCCAACTCTACATCCTCTGCATTCAACGCGTCTGTCTGTGTGTCTGTCTCCCCTTCAGTCTCACATACTGTCTGCGTGTCTGTCTCCCCTTCAGTCTCACATACTGTCTGCGTGTCTGTCTCCCCTTCTGTCTCACATACTGTCTGCGTGTCTGTCTCCCCTTCAGTCTCACATACTGTCTGTGTCTCTGTCTCCCCTTCTGTCTCACATACTGTCTGTGTGTCTGTCTCCCCTTCTGTCTCACATACTGTCTGCGTGTCTGTCTCCCCTTCAGTCTCACATACTGTCTGTGTGTCTGTCTCCCCTTCAGTCTCACATACTGTCTGTGTGTCAGTCTCCCCTTCAGTCTCGCATACTGTCTGTGTGTCTGTCTCACACTCTATCTCTCCTACTGTCTCGCTTTCAAACTGTCCGTCTGACTCGCATGCCGTCATTCCTCCTGTCTCACCCTCTAGCTGGGTGTCTGTCTCACATTCCGTCTCTCTGTCTGTCTGCTGTTCAGCAGCTCCTCCTAGGTTGGACTCAGTCTGTCTGTCTGTGTCCCTTTGTCTGTCAGTCTCTGTACAGGCTTCCGTCTCTCTCTCCGTTTCAGTAGATTCCTGCTCCGGATCCGGTCCAGGTTTTGCCTCAGTCGTCTCTGCTTGGGGGTCCATTCCACTTGGATCCGGGTACACTGAATCCAGTCCGGTGTCGCCGGTCGCCCCCTGGTCTAGAGAGGCCTGCTGACTGGGAACACTGGCTTTCCTACCAAGACCTGGAACCACACACAAACACACACTAGTGATGGGTCGGTCGCGAACGATTCGGTCAGAACGAACGAATCCCGAATTGAAAGACGAGAACTGATTCCCAAAACAAGAGAACTGATTATTTTTTATTTTTTTTAAACATATAAAAAAAGAATTGGTCACGTAAATAAAATATACAAACGAGCAGAGCTTCGTCTCCCCGCGACCTTATATTGATTGAGTCTAATACGTTCTCATCGATTCAGCCAACGAGAGCAGGTAGCAATCACGTTGCCATGGCCCATGGGTAAATAAATAATAAGGCACCGCCACACAAGATAACTAACGATCGCTGTAGGCTTCAACATCATGCAAGCACTTTATGTTTTCTTTTTATTTTGTTCTACATCACAATTGCATGCTTTAATAAAGTATTGTTTTTACCTACCATTACGAGTCTCATTTGGTCTAGTTGCTAACGTG
>NC_079434.1:4570925-4583425 GCF_026213295.1 Gadus chalcogrammus | reverse complement strand
GGGTGCTTTGCAGCCCCATTTGCACTGATACCCTGACCAAGACTACTGATATGAACTCACTTTGCCCGGTCAGCTCATTTCCTCCACCAGAAAGCTACGTTTTTGTGAGGTGTAGCATCACCAAGATGGAGGAAATGACATTGCTCTGTGCGATTAGTTAACCCATTTGTACTCTTTATCGCTTTCCTATTCGCTGTCTGTTGCCACAGACACCTTGTTCCGGCAGGTTAAGGTAGCCAACATGTCATTGATTGATTACGATCAGTGTGTGTGTGTTTGTGTGTGTGTGTGTGTGTGTGTGTGTGTGTGTGTGTGTGTGTGTGTGTGTGTGTGTGTGTGTGTGTGTGTGTGTGTGTGTGTGTGTGTGTGTGTGTGTGTGTGTGTGAGAGTGTGTGTGTTGGGGGACTCACAAAGAGCTGCAGAAACTTGAGGATCCTCTTGTGTGTGAGGATGTAGAGGGCATTACCGCTGACAGGGTCGATGACGGGCAGCCGGTGGATCTTATTCTTGATCAGCGAATACACAGCGTCGTAGATACTGGGAGAGAGAGAGAGTTCACAGCGTCGTAGATACTGGGAGAGAGAGAGCATTTTTGGGTCTTTCATACATACACGCCTTCCTCTCCTCTCTTCTCCTGGATTTACAACAAACCGACTGTTTGGTCAATGAACATACTTTTATGTCTAAAGAATTGCCTTTTTGTAGTTAAATCTCATTAAAGAGCTTACTCAATTGACCACAATGTACAACGTCGACATTGGGGTCCGACCCCAGAACCTCCCAACACTGGCTAGGAGTAAAACCATTATCTTTGACCATCTCCAGTCCTACTCCTCTCCTCTCTCCTCCTCCCCTTCTCCCCTCTCCATCGTATATGTATCATCTATTTACAGCAGGTGATCAATTATTCAGCACTTTATATAGCGCTTTACAAGATGCCAGAGAAATAACCTGCATGTACCCTTTCAAATTAAAAGCTTTACTAAGAGCCTAGGCCCTAGACTAGTTTGTTCTGAGTTGTTGTGTGTGACTGTGTGTGTGTATGTGTGTTTATTCCCTTATAACCTCTGCACACCGTGTGACTAGCTACACGTCCGTCTGACCGGCCGTCTGTCGGTCTTTTCGTTCCTCTTACCTGGCGTCGGGTGAGATGTGTACGAGGGGTTTAAAGGTCTCCTGGAGGTAAAGCTCTGTCAAAACACAAACCATCCAGTGAACCACTGTCACTACTCTTTACATCAGTTGTAGGGGGCCTGGTCATGTATAATTACTATTAATATTAGTAATAATCCTCACCTCTCCAAGTCTCGATCTTGTGCTCCTCCAACTCATAGATCTGGACCTGAGAGGGAGAGAGACGGAGAGAGACAGACAGAGAGATATTTTATCAATGCATTTCAAACACAACCTGACTCATCATTTTAATTCGACGTGGTGGGTGGCAGTTGCCACTGTGGATGTGCTTGTTTGTGCGTGTGTGTAGGAAGTCCATCCTTTATTGTTATGGTCTTCATAAACAGGGATAGAAACCTCTCACACAGCATTTGAGACTGGACGGATGGTAACTTCAACTGCCTTATTGATGGATGGCTAGAAATAAAACCATGACAAAATGGCCCAAGGACAGAACACCTGATATTGGTCTCGTTCTCTCTCCATATCTCTCTCTTTCTCTCTATTTTTCCCTGTCTCTCGTGCTCACTCTGCGTCTCTCTCCCTCTCTTTTTCCCTGTCTCTCTCACTCACTAACTTTCTCCCCGTTTCCCCTGACTTTGTGATGGTAATAAAGATGTTGATGGAGCGTGTGTGTGTGTGTGGGTGGGTGTCTGTGTGTGCGTGTGCATGCGAGTGTGTCCTACCATAGGGGATTTATAGTATCTGTTCAGAATGTTGATGAAATCTGTGATAGTCAACATTCCTGGAAAGAAAAAGAAGCAGACAGTGAGAGGGGCGGCTGTAGTATTCCTTTCTACCACCATTTGCCAGTTTATGCAGGTCTCTCTAACGCGTTTGAACCCGCTACAAACAGGAGGTTGACTTTTGCCAGAAAACGATTTTGCCTGTCTGTTATCTTTCTAGTGTGTCAGGTTTGGGGTCAAGAACACGCCAGACCACAGGGTAAGGAAAGGGTAGATAGCATGAAAGCATAAGGAGGCCAGAGGACATGTTATGTGGTTACTTTCTAGCCATGTCTTTCTCTGAGTGATTATGTTTGATCATAAAACATTTTATTTCAGATTTCTTTGGTTTGTTTTTAACATTATACACAGACAGTTAGCTGCTTCACAAATAAAAAATGTGGCAGAAAAGGGACGATAATCTACCTGCCCACCCAGATTGTAACCTTTCCCCACTAAAGACCAAAGCCAGGGGTTAGCAGCTTTCTTGTCCAGTTAAAGGGGAAAGGGGCTATACGGCATGGCTCTGTGATTGGCTGTGGACCGACTCAACTGACCAATAAAACACCTCTGACAAAGCAGAGCAAAAGAGAGTGAGAGGAAGATTCATGAAATAGAACACCAACAGCAGTAACAGATTACATAGAGGAGAGAGAGAGAGAGAGAGAGAGAGAGAGAGAGAGAGAGAGAGAGAGAGAGAGAGAGAGAGAGAGAGAGGAGAGAGAGGAGAGAGAGAGAGAGAGAGAGAGAGAGAGAGAGAGAGAGAGAGAGATGGGCTGGGAGGAGGTGAGATGCATAATAAATGGGAAGTGAGGAGAGAGGTTTGGAGGAATATCCAGGAAGACAGAAGTTAAATATAGAGCTCTTGCCATTTCTCATCTCTCGCCTTGTCAGTGCCAGAACTGTTTCACACCCACACGCAGACGCACAAACATGCCGAGTCCGGCGGACACACACACACACACACACACACACACACACACACACACACACACACACACGCTACGTCCTCCACACACAAACATACACCGCTGGTCTTACCTACAAAGCTCTGTTTCTTGCTTTCCCAAAGAGGAGCAGCCCGCACCCCATTGGCTACCAGTGCAAAGAAGGCCTTCTTCACCTACAAGACAACAAAAAAACATGAATACTATCCACAAACAAACCCACCCACACACACACACACACACACACGCACACACGCACACACGCACACACGCACACACACACACACACACACACACACACCTGCAGTGTGGTGTCGAACACCACGAGTTTGGAGCTGGTCGGGACGATGTCATAACACTTGTGGGACTTCATGAAGCGCATGTAGATGTCCTCCTCTGAGTCCTCCCCCCCTGAGAAAGAGAGAGAGAGAGAGAGAGAGAGAGAGAGAGAGAGAGAGAGAGAGAGAGAGAGAGAGAGAGAGAGAGAGAGAGAGAGAGAGAGACACATTTTCTAGACCATAAAACAGATTTATGACTGGTGACATTGTTGAAGTGTGTGTGTGTGTGTGTGTGTGTGTGTGTGTGTGTGTGTGTGTGTGTGTGTGTGTGTGTGTGTGTGTGTGTGTGTGTGTGTGTGTGTGTGTGTGTGTGTGTGTGTGTGTGCTTGGTCTTCTAATCTCTAAAGGCCCGGTGCATTGGGGCTGAGATTTCTAAGAAGGAGGGGGGCGAGTTGCCCCCATGGTTACGACTAGGGGTGTAACGGTACACAAAAGGCACGGTTCGGAACGTAGGCCTTCCTCGGTTTTGAAGTCACGGTACGGTACAGGACGGTACGGGTCATAGTTAAGGGGAAACTGGGGAAAAACTGCTTGGTTGTCAACAACGGAGAATGGCCGTAGATTAGCAGCAGCAGAACATTTTTTAACTATCCGTCGACGCCATTGGACCTATTGGTTTGTAGTCAACATATAAGATCGATCAGGAGGGGAATTGCATTGCGTATCCGACATCCCGACGGAGAGCTACTGAGGAATCTCTGTAGTTTCGGGGCCTCTACGAATTCTCTTTTTTGCATAGGAGATTTCCTTTCCTATGGAGTTGACCCGGAGGTGCTTGGAGGAAAGGTGGTTCGTAAGAAAAGAAAATGCCAACTCCAACTTTAAGAAACACTACTGGGGGCAGTTTATTTCAACATCAACATAAGTTTACCCTCTTTTTTTTCACATGTGAATTGGAATTCAAGTGGCGTAAAATATTCCCGTTGGCCAAGTCCGACCTAAGTGATTCTCACTGTTGGCGATAACCTGATTGAAATCAATACGACAAGAACGCATGGATTAAAGAGCGCTTGTTTTAGTCAATCTTCTGAATACAGTAGTTTCACACTAGAGACGCTAGAGGTCAGCAATACCCGCCGTCGCGCAATGACGTCGGTTAGGAAGAGTGGAGTCTAATTCATTTTAAACAGCGCTGTCTTTTCCTATGTTCGAAAGGAAGCAGCTTTTCATCTCCCCTTGACCCGATGACGTTTTCCACAAAGGTTAAGGAAAAGAGGCATAAAGGTTAGGAGATTCGACTATTCGTAGAGGCCCACGGAGTCGGTGCAGTATACTTTGGCTAAACGGTACGGGGGGAACTCCGACTTCCGTATCGCAAAACAAGCCTTAACATTCGCCATTACGCACCGCAGAGTCACCTCTGTAACCACCCCGAAGTGCCTGTACCATGACAGTTCGGTACCAATACGTTTATCGTTACACCCCACTGCATCTTTAGGATATCCTTTTAGTATCATTGTTGTGTATGAGTGTTATAATGAGGGATGCTGTATATGAAATGCATAACACGGTGGAATTATAATATAGGTGTCGATAAAATCCAGTCGGAAACAAACATCAGAATGAACAGCTTCTCAGACGGAGCTTGAAGTAAAATTAATTTGATTCTTTGTGGTGTGGTGGTCTCGTGCTAGGTATGTCTCGGAGAGCAGTTAATGTTCAACAACGTGGTTTATTCTAACAGAGACACAAGGTAAACGGGCTTGCGTTCCGGAGGTGGTTCATGAAGCATCTGACAGGTAAACAAACAGTTATATTGCAAGTGGGCGGAACGGTAAATAGGCCACGCCCACATGTTCTAATTTACCCAGGTAACCTTTGGTCTGTCTTGGCTTAAACGGAAATGGCAAAGTGGCCATGTTTGTAGTCTTTAACTTATCTATAAAATCATTAAAACCTTTTATGGTGTTATCCATTATGTGGTGAAGAAACCATTCATAACTGTGGTTAGCTTGAAGCATGTTATCAGAAATAGCATAGACTAAAATAATTTCCATCAAGCTCCACACATCCACACATCCGTACTCAGTACCGTTTTACTATAGGTGTTTGTGAAGCCTCAAACTCTCTCGGACTCTAGCATCACAATCAACTTCTGCCCAGAACGAGCTCCACACAACCACATATACACACACACCATGGAGTTATCCTAGAAGTCTCAGAGAATCCTAACCCCCTAAGCCTAACGCCACAGTCAACTGCTGGCCAGACACATCTCTACACGTCCACACACACCTCCCGCCGGTGGCCCTTGGTTGGGACGTCGAAGGGTATACTAAAAGGCACTTTGACGTCGAGACAATACCGTTACCTGTGCTTGAAGCAGAGTTGAACGTTTGCGAAAACAATTTAGCAGTAATTGGTAATAACAAATACTAGACTCCTGTTTCCCCCTAATGACGGTCTTATTTCAGTAAAAGTGTTAACATTTCATAGATTACTATGTTTACAATCATTTAAGACTTATCACTACATTTCACTGTCTCCCAAAAAGAAATGGAAAACAGACATGTCTCAGCCCTTTTCAGTTTTTGGTTCCCGGCTCAGGCTCACTGCCGTCTCAGAAGTTCTCCTATGGCAGAGTAGGACTGCAGGATCGAGATCAGGTTCAATGTAATCCCATGTAAAACCATGGATGTTTGACGGTGGTGTCATTGGGCGAGGCAGCCAATCTGTTAGCCCCAGCAGAACAAAGGGTATGCAGTGGCCGGGTAATCGCATCAAGTGAGCTTTGTTTGTACTTATTCCGCCTAACATGTCGTTTTGGATAAAAGCATCTGAACATCAGTCCAAAGTGTCAATGCTGACAGGGTGTTAAACCCTGAGAGTGTTGGTTAATGACCAAATATCAAGTTAGATAATGACAGATTTAACAACACACAACCTGGATGAACCTCAGCTCTATTTACGATAAATAAAGCCGCAAATCTCTGAAACTGAAACACAAACATGGTAATGGCTCCGTGCGGCGTGTTTCCAGGCTTACTGTCTGTCTGTCTGTCTGTCTGTCTGTCTGTCTGTCTGTCTGTCTGTCTGTCTGTCTGTCTGTCAGTCTGTCAGTCAGTCAGTCAGTCTGGCTGACACTTAGTCTCTCTGTCTGTCTGTCTGTCTGTCTGTCTGTCTGGCTGACACTTAGTCTCTCTGTCTGTCTGTCTGTCTGTCTGTCTGTCTGTCTGTCTGTCTGTCTGTCTGTCTGTCTGTCTGTCTGTCTGTCTGTCTGTCTGTCTGTCTGTCTGTCTGTCTGTCTGTCTGTCTGGCTGACACTTAGTCTCTCTGTCTGTCTGTCTGTCTGTCCTTCTGTCTGTCTGTCTGTCTGTCTGTCTGTCTGTCTGTCTGGCTGACACTTAGTCTCTCTGTCTGTCTGCCTTCCAGGTTCAGTGACTCTTGGCAGACTGCTGCTTTTGTGCTGTGGCGACCCACTGCACGTGTCTGGCCCAGGGGGAGAGAGGCCTGCCGAGGACTACCAGGGTACCCAGGGTGCAAAATACCATCCGGAGAATCCTCAACTACCTGGAGAATTCAACCATACCATAAACCCTAAAGTGACATACACATATACATGTGAGTATGGCAGTGCAACCTGGGAGGCTGGTGTGTACTTAATAATTAAACTATTTTATTATCGCCTATCATGGGGACGATAGAAGTGCTCTCACTCTACCCCTCTATCTGCCTCTCATCTCTCACTTTCCATATCACTCCCTCACTCCATCTCTCTTGTCTGTCTTTCGCATGGCCTATACGGACACTAAGAATAGCTCCATAGCATCTATCTGCCTCGCTAAAGTACAATGTGTGTATACATTTGTTTGTGTGCATGAGTAATAGCTGCTTCGTATTGAGTTCATAGAAATTGCTATTGTGTTTAAAATACCCTGAATTAAGTGTACCATTCTATGCCATTATTTCATGATGGCATAGACCGACTAAAGCCTAGAGTCTATACAATGAAGAAATGTAGGCTGTTAAATTTATAAAAAGAACTAAAATGTAACAAATGTAAAAACCGGTTATTATATATTATTTCTGTCTTTCTGTAAAAATGTGTTATAGAAATAAATACTTATTATAACAACATTTCTAACATGATGGGTTAGGGAATCAATGGTCCTTTATTCCACAATCCGTCCTGTCGCATCACTATCCTATGTCCTCTGATCCATTGAATATTATATGTATCCATA
The DNA here is from genome assembly GCF_026213295.1 of Gadus chalcogrammus. Lineage (NCBI taxonomy): Eukaryota > Metazoa > Chordata > Actinopteri > Gadiformes > Gadidae > Gadus > Gadus chalcogrammus. The sequence continues at coordinate 4,576,058 of NC_079434.1, read as the reverse complement.
TCGAATGCCTACCGGTAGGCCTAATAGTTGAAGGATCTGCACTTACCGGCATCCTGCTCCGGTTGCTCCGACATCCCGTTAGCACCGATCTGCACCTGTGGACCGAACAGGCAGAGACACACGCTGTGGTCATCCATAGCAGCATCCCAGTCCAACACACCATCCCGCTCCCTCGCCATTCATCCCCCCATAGCAGCATCCCAGTCCAAAACACCATCTCTCTCCCTCTCCATCCATATTCATCATCATCATCGCCACAGTTATATCTTCTCAGGTAGGCCTTCAAACGAAGTGATGTAATAATGACGACACAGGATTTTAGTTGTACTGGTTTTCGTAGCCCGTTAACCGGTGCTGGGTTGTGTAGCCCGTTAACCGGTGCCGGTTCGGTAGAGAGACACCTACTTTACAGCCGCCTTCAGTGACTCCTCTCGGTCTCCCGACTTCGTTTCGACTCGAACAAAACAGGTCCGTCGATTTTCGCCCTGAGATTAATCTTTATCGATGCATTTCGTGTGTAATTCCTCCACAGATTAACAACCCCGAGAGACGGGTCTGCCGAAAGACTTGCGTGGACCCCGTTAGCCAATCTGGTTTTTGTACGGCAATTGTACCTGCCCGTTGGTTTTCGATCGACTTGCGCTTGTTGACCGATGGTAAAATCGCATTAAACCAAACGAACCATCTGCTTGTCTGCTCGCATTTCGCTGAGATCTGGGTGACTATTCGGGCTGCTTGGCAAGCTAGCTGGTCCCCTAATCGGCAATAGTGGAACATTCCACCTACTTGCTGCTGCTGCATAAACACAGAGCTCTCTCTCTCTCTCTCTCTCTCTCTCTCTCTCTCTCTCTCTCTCTCTCTCTCTCTCTCTCTCTCTCTCTGCCCCTCTCTGCCCCTCTCTCTCTCAATTTATAGCAATTTATCAAATGGTAATATAATATACTATAACTATACACAAATACAATTTATTTTCTACTAATCCCAACCGACCCTACCTGTCTAGCCCCCGAGGGAGACAGGGACCCCTGGTGATGCGGCGGAGGAGGAGGAGGAGGAGCGGGGGGTCGGTGCGGGGGCAGGCTGTAGTGCTGCGGGCCGGTGTCCGGGGGCGAGGAGTAGGAGCGCAGGCGGCGGGTCTCCCGACGGACGGGCTCGCTGTGGTAGGTCTCCAGGGGGAAGACCCCCAGCGCATCCTGGGGGGCTGGGGCGCAGAGGGAGGGGGCGACCACGGGGGGAGGGGAGGAGACACTGAAGGCTGTGAGGGAAGAGGAGAGGGAGAGGAGGAGGAGGAGGAGAGGGAAGACAGAGAGGAGAGGAAGTGGTGGGGGGAGAGAAGGAGGGGGGAGGAGAGGGAGAGGAGGAGGAGGAGAGGGAAGACAGAGAGGAGAGGAGGTGGGGGGGGGGAGAGAAGGAGGGAAGAGGAGAGGGAGAGGAGGAGGAGGAGAGGGAAGACAGAGAGGAGAGGAGGTGGGGGGGGGAAGAGAAGGAGGGGGGAGGAGAGGGAGAGGAGGAGGAGGAGAGGGAAGACAGAGAGGAGAGGAGGTGGGGGGGGGAAGAGAAGGAGGGAAGAGGAGAGATGGACAAGATGGAACATGGAGAGGGCAGAGGAGAGGGAGGGGGAGAAGTGGAGAGGAGGAGAGGGAAAGAGGCGGAGATGGAGAAGGGAAGAGACAAGATGGAGAGGGGGAGGAGAAGTTGTATTGATTAGACCTGTCAGCTTTTTCTACATTACCTTCTAAAGTGTAAACGCTCGATTCCCAACTAGTTATAACAGTTACCTTCACTGAAACAAAGTGTCATACTGGAAGGTGGAAGAGGTAGACAGAGACACAGAAAAAGGAGTGAAAGAGTGGGAGATAAAGATGTAAACGGTATTTTGTTTCCTTGAGGGGACTGCATCTTCAGTGTGTATGTGTGTGGACCAATTCATTGCAACTATATTTGAAAATACCCGAAAAAATATATACTTCGAAAATGACTTCATCTACAATGAAGTCATCGATTCTGTCCCTTTCATAATGTCAGTTTGTAATCATGCTGCCCTGTCCCTCTGCGACAGCTGTGCGCTAAGCTACCCGGCATGCGTGCACAGTTCACACAGGAGGGATTTCACCCATGTGGAATGATGACATCACCCGTTTAGAGTCCGACTTGCTTTGCCCTCGGTCAGATGACACGGCAACACTGTTGCTCCACTGCACACAGCATTACCCCGCTGCAGGGTATTACCACGTTGAGGTCAACTCCTCTATCCTCTCCTCTCTGCGGTTCTGTGTTCCCCTCCCACACCCTCCGGTCTTCTTCCATGTCCTCTCTTCCTCCTCTTCTCTCTTCCTCTCCTCTCCCTTCCAGAGCCCCCCCTCCCCCCTGCCCCCCCCAACAGGGCGAGCAGTAGATGTGTGCATTGTGTGGTGGACCACGGGACACTTCTTGCCTCAGACAGCCGACCAAAACAAACAAGGCCCATTGGCCGGCAGCCCACCACATTGTTGTCTGGAAAGGTTTAGTCGTGTTACTGTGGCAAAGTAAAAGCTACCAGACTGCTAATCCCTGCTTTCCTAGCGTGTTCCACGCTAGACTCTGGGCTATGTCCCCTTAGACTCCTTACTCGTAACTCATAAAACAAGGCGCTGTATAAAGGTGGGGCATCCCCAAACAGCTACCCAGACATTTTGAATAGCCGCAGTTGATAGAATAGATGACTAAACTGCTTCAAATTTTGTCCAACATAAACAATTGGTAGCTTGCACCATTATGCAAAACCACCGCATTAGCAGTCATATTTCATTAAAATACACAAACACACACAACCACTCCCACACGGTCAAAAGCATGGCTAACACAAGCTGCAAAAGCTGACGATACCATGGAGCCCTCTTCAGGTCATTCAGTGATAATGCAGATGAGCTGTCGTCACACACACTTGAACAAAACTCTGGCAGGCTTTACGGCCACCGTAAAACACTGTTCCTGAGGGGAACCCGCAGTCCACACATGGCCATGGCACTTATAGTCGCCGTTTGGCTGTAACAACGGGGTGCACACACAGATCACACACTCTCCTTGCGATACACACACCATGAGCGTGCTGAGAGAGAGAGAGAGAGAGAGAGAGAGAGAGAGAGAGAGAGAGAGAGAGAGAGAGAGAGAGAGAGACAAAGAGAGTGGTAGAGAGAGACAGGAAAGGTAACTTAAACTTAAAAATAAATAAATTGTTGTTCTATTACACAATACACACACACACACACACACACACACACACACACACACACACACACACACACACACACACACACACACACACACACACACACACACACACACACACACACACACACACACACATTACAATGTTACAATGTGAGTCTATATATAGTAGTGATTGTACATGAATGCCAGTCATCTAGAGCAAGGTGTCTCAAAGGGAATTTGAATAGATCTGGGACTCATACAATGTCACCCATACAATGTTTCTGGTGCAAACATGCACCAGAATACTATCCCTCACTCATCTAACACACACTTAATAACATCTACTGACAAACTGATCCGTCCTTGATCTGCAGAACACAGACACACAACTGTAATGAGATACCTCACGTTGCATGTCATTTGTGTTTGTGTGTGTGTGTGTGTGTGTGTGTGTGTGTGTGTGTGTGCGTGCGTGCGTGCGTGCGTGCGTGCGTGCGTGCGTGCGTGCGTGCGTGTGTGTGTGTGTTTGTGCGTGTGTGCGTGTGTGTGTGTGTGTTGTGTGTGTGTGTTTGTGTATATGGGCCCACGTGCAAGGGTGTGTCATGCGTGTGTATGCTGTTAAATCCCTGTATTTGTGTGTCTGTGTTGTGTGTGTTTGTCTATGGTAGATCCCTGTGTGTGTGTGTGTGTGTGTGTGTGTGTGTGTGTGTGTGTGTGTGTGTGTGTGTGTGTGTGTGTGTGTGTGTGTGTGTGTGTGTGTGTGTGTGTGCGTATGTGCATCATGCGTGTGTTTGGTGTTAGATCTGTTGTGCTGTGTGCGGGGGGGCAATTACTGAGCTGAAGGAACATTGAGAGAGGCACTTTAAAAGATTAGATAAGCACTACAGCACAAGGATAGTCACAAACCTAAAATTACACACACACACACACGCACACACACACACAGACACACAATCTCCTTTAGTGTGATTTAATACCACAGAGTGATGCGCTCACTAATAACATGTGCTGTTGTTGGCAGGGGCCAGTGCCTTAAGAACTATGATTCGTGGCAACGTAACCCAGAGAAATCTTCTGTGGTGACCTGACACAGAATACCCCCTTCTCAAAGAGACTGGTCATGAAGTTGTTACACGCACAAAGAAAATGTTACAAGAATAACTAATGCTGTATTAAGTCACTGTTGATCAATTGTTCTAATATCCAAACGCTGAAACGTGCAAGATTATGCCTCTATATTTTTTGGAGAAACACCATTGGAATATTCGGCGATAAGCATACAAAACATTCTTTGCATGTATGCAAGCTTACAGTACATTTTCATATTGCAATACATATTGAAAAATGAAGCATGTGTTTTTTATTATCGATGCAAATCATGATTCTAATGCAAAGCATACCCGACTGGTGGTCTTACTTACTGATTCCCAGAGGTCCTGGCTCAGACTTCCTCCTGTACAAGGTCCTGTCCTCTTCCTGTCTCCTGTCAGTCCGTCCATCAGTCTCTTCCCAGTACCTGTCAGTCCGTCCCTCCGTCCGCCGGTCGGTCTTCCTTCCCGTCCGTCTGTCCGGAAGTTCCTTCCGCTTGCGGTCCGACGGAGGAGGTAGTGGGAGAAGCAGAGCCCAGCCGGGGGTCCCGGACCCCCGCCGAGGGCTCTGTCTCTCCGTCCACCCGTCCGTCTCCATCCGGCCCCCGTCCCCCCCCGGCGTCCCCCCCTGGCTGTCACGCCCCCTGTGCCCCCCTCCTGCCTGTCCCTGGCTGTCACTCTCTGCGGCCAGGAGACCTGACTCAGACCTCCTCCTCCGGGTCTCTGCCCCGGTCCATCTCTCCGGGAGCATCTTCCTCCTCTCCCGCTCCTCCAGGCGGACGCTGGGCTCCGACTTCCTCCTCCGTCTTTCCTCCGTCTTCTGTCTCTCCTCCTCCTCCTCCTCCATCTTCTC
>NC_079434.1:4518425-4565925 GCF_026213295.1 Gadus chalcogrammus | reverse complement strand
GGTTCATGAGATGCACCTTTGAGCTATTTCAGTAATCCGGTTGATCGTTGGTTGATCTAACACTTCACACATTTCCCTTCTTTAGAGAAGGTCAAGATTCACCTGGTAGCAATTTACAAATTCAGGACAGATTTAGAAAAAGTCTAATGGAAATATATAGAAATATGCTTGACATATTATGACAACTTGTTCCACCATTTTGCATGTAAAGACTTATGCAATGAATTAATTCCTACATTTTGTGTGGGTGAGACTATTCAATAGAGACCCATTACAATACATTTTGATCAACATGACATAAGCAATTGACAATGTAGGAAAGAGCAGAGAATTGTACATAATCATTTGCATGAATGTACCAAAGATTTGCATTGCAACTTGTTCAAAGAAATTAGAAACTGCTTTTTTGATGTGCACAAGTGACACAATGATGTGAAAATTGAACAGGTAGTTTTGAGAATTTCAATTCTGATCTGAGAAATGTACCAAAGAGACTGAGAAAAACTGTAAACATGTTGATTTGTGATATTTTTTCTTTTTATTTGTTTCAACAACGTGGCTGTGAAAGTAGTAACGGTGAAGGGGTTTGAAAAGAGCCGAGTAACAACACTACTACCTCGCCCACATTGCCCCTCCCTCCCTAGTGAGCGGGACACGCCGGGGTGTTTATCAAACACACCCTATCTGATGCCTCAGTCGTCTGCTCTCCAGATAGCTGCCACTTACACATACTGTGTGTGTGTGTGTGTGTGTGTGTGTGTGTGTGTGTGTGTGTGTGTGTGTGTGTGTGTGTGTGTGTGTGTGTGTGTGTGTGTGTGTGTGTGTGTGTGTGTGTGTGTGTGTGTGAGAGTGTGTGTGTGTGTTTGTGTGTGACTATGCGCAGACTAGAGATCTCAGCCTTCAATTAGTCTTTGTGGTGGCGGTGGTTCTCAGATATGTCGTTGAAGTGACACAAGCTAGGTTGAGAAAAACGATCTGAGAGAACTATCACATTTTTCTAATTCTATGAACCTTGATTATACGATTGTTCTCTGCTTTTTCTTACGAGGTCATGCAGGATTTGGTATTTTGTGTAGTTACTAATACTAAAGTAACTGTAGTTACTCCAATTTAGATGTGTATATATGTGTTTATTTACATGTGTGTGTCGCTTTGGATGAAAACATCTGCTCAATGACTTAATGCATGAACTGTAAGTGTTAGGTGGAAGACCAGGGAGGCCATTTTGTATGACATTAACAAATAGAAAAGTAAACATCAAGTGAAGAATGTGCAAAGAAAATAGAAACAATAGTGTTGAATTTAATCAGGTAATCCTTATAAAACGTGTCAACAGAGACGAAAAAGAGGACAGTAATATAAAACCGCAACCTTCACAGCCCCAAGGTCAGAGAGGGAAGGAGAGCGAGAAAGAGAGAGAGAGTGATAGAGAGAGAGAGAGAGAGAGAGAGAGAGAGAGAGAGAGAGAGAGAGAGAGAGAGAGAGAGAGAGAGAGAGAGAGAGAGAGAGAGAGAGAGAGAGAGAGAGAACCGATTAAAGGGATAAGAGGTGTGTTGTTTGTAGAAGTTCTTCCTGTTATGGGCAACTGATAAGAGTGTGTTGGTATTTTTGTATGCTTGTATTTGTCCATTGTTTTGGGTACAATTTGTGTGATAAAGAGATTTCATTGTGTACACAAGTCAAACTATCAGTGTAAACAGGACACACAAAACATCCAACCTTAGACCTAAACAATAAGGGTCATTAACAGCCTCTTTTATAACAATTTCAGCATACAAAAGTGTAAGACGTGAGTAGAAGTTCAGCTGGCTACACACACACACCCACGTACACACAAAATACGGATATTGTGTCGATGAGTTGGCAAATAATGATTGCGTCTACCTTGCGTAAACCATCTTTATCGGAATTGCCCGTCTCTCCTTCCTGGAAGGGCATGGTGAGAGAGCAGAGGTCCTGAAGAGGGGGAGAGAGAGGGAGAGAGGGAGAGAGAGAGAGAGAGAGAGAGAGAGAGGGAGAGAGAGAGAGGGAGAGAGGGAGAGAGAGAGAGGGGCAGAGAGAGACATAAACAAATGTAGCAAGAGGCTTTTTTCTGTTGCCAAGGTATAACAAAAATCGAAATTACAAAATGCTAGCAAACCGAGTATGTGTGGGTTCATGTATGTATGTATGCATGTGTGCATGCAATTTGTGTATGAATGCATGTGTGTGTTTGTTTCCGTGTGTGTGTTTGTTTGCATGCATTGCATAGGCATGTGTACGTGTGTATGCTTTTGTGTGTGTGTGTGTGTGTGTGTGTGTGTGTGTGTGTGTGTGTGTGTGTGTGTGTGTGTGTGTGTGTGTGTGTGTGTGTTTGTGTGTGTGTGTGCAAGTATGCATTTGTGTGTGTGTGTGTGTGTTTGTGTGTGTATGTGGGTATGTATGCATTTGTGTGTGTGTGTGTCTGTGTGTGTGCGTGCGTTCGTGTCTGTGTGCCTCCGTGCGTGTGTGCGTGCGTGTGTGTGTGCACACACACGTGTGTATCATGTATGTTTAATGTTTAAGAGAATAGAGTCCAAGGTCAAGCAGACGATCCCCAGCCTCACGTTAAACAGCAACCTGCCCTCAAAGAGCAGAAACATACAAGAGCAAACCCCCTTTCCTTTGGCTTTGCGTCCTCCTCTGTTTTTGTAATGGCCCGTAATTATTTTAATATAAAGCATTATGATCTTCCTCTTCCATCAACATAATGTATTGCTTACTTCCATCTCCTCCCGTCTTAAAGATGACAGTCACAGCACAGGTATCTTTGATATGGGCCCCGCACAATAAATACACACTAACCATCAATCACCTCAAATGAATGGCTAGAAACAAGAACAAACAACTAACCTAGACGTTATTTACAATACTGACAGTTTTCTTGCAAACATAAACTATACAATATATATAAACGCTTTTCTAGAACTAATAAAGTATAGCTTAAAGTCAGCAATTAGGTGAATAAGTCAAACACTTACCAGCACTGATCATTTGGGTACTCAAAGTGGGCTAGTGTAGCATATACCCAGGTCTACAGTGGCTATGCTAGTTAACCCTCATCCCCTGGTGCATGCTGGGGTATGTAGGGGTAAACATAGAGGTGGACTGTCTCAGATTATCTCCAAACATCTGCTGAATGGACAACATGACAAATCCAACTCTCTCTAACCCTACGCTATGCACGCCTTATTGACGGATAGGTGTGCCTCGTCCGTCCGTCAGTTTGTGTACTACTGTCCCTATCGATACGACCACCTCCATAGTGTCTTTCTTTAGGACTCTGTGTAGCCTGCTCAACTTTAGTCCAGTGTGTTTAGCCTGAGTACATATAGAAGATAGGAATAAGTCAAACACCAATCACCAATCAATGCATGGAACGATTGGGCCGCTGCTTGCTTTTGAGTCAGGATTCACCACGAGAGGTAAATTAGGTTCACCTAATAACACGGTTATAGACATCGTTTGAACACACTGGAATGAAATGTAATGCAATCCAAAAAGATTAATTTGATGCACAGAGTGTCGATATAATGCTCAGATATAATTTATTATAGATTCGATTTGTCATATAATTTTATAAAGTTACTTTCCTTTCAAGCAACACTTCGAAAAACATGAATACCATTAACTCTGGTTGCCATGGGCAACCGACTGCTCCAATCTGGAGTGAGACCAGGACACACCAAGGCCGCCTACACTATAATATTACACACACATACAAACACAAACACACACACACGCACGGGCTACGTGGACTAACAAACGTTCACGCACGCACGCACGCACACACACACACCACTCTCACACACTCTCTCTCTCTCTCTCTCTCTCTCTCTCACACTCTCACACTCTCACACACACACACACACACACACACACACACACACACACACACACACACACACACACACACACACACACACACACACACACACACACACACACACACACACACACACACACACACACACACCACTGTTGCCCAGCCTAAACAGTCTTAGTCACACAGTGTTATCTGTCAACTGTGATTTAGTATAACATGTCCTTGGCATGGGAAAGGTCTTTTGCTCTTCCCGGATTTACAAGTATGATGGGAGGTCATCTTTCTTCTGTTATTTCTTTCTTTCTTTTGTTCGTTGTGTGTAGGAGTGAGTTCGTAGAAGGAGAAGTGTTTTAATATTCATCCTAATTCATCTTTTCATTAATCTCTTAATTCAATTCAATGCACTTACACTGTCTCTCTCTCTCTCTGTCTCTCTAATAGTAAATAACCTGTCTGATAACACACACACACACACACCCAAAAAAACACACATACATCTCTTCCAAATTAAATAGTGTGCGGAGCATACGTGCATAAGAACAAATGTATCTACAAACTACTTCTCTGTACATTCACATGTATTCCTACTGCGTACACCAACACCAACACATACTGCCCTTCCTCAGTCCTGTATACAGGTGCATCATGAACACAGCGATATGTATACCACTATTCTAACACAGTTCAAATGAAATAGTTAAATAGACACAATAGAATTGGCATGTGTCTCGCAACACATCATTCTCAAGATAAACTAAATGTTGAAAATAAGTCATGTGCAGTTACATGCATATGCAGGCTGAAATGGAAAGTTTCTTTTAAAAGAATATTGTTTAACATAGACACACAGCGTAAATCCTGAAAGGTTCATGATGCACAGGGGGGAAAAACACCACCTAATGAGCTGTCGTGGTTCATAAACACTCACAATGACACACACAGACACACACTTGGCCAAAATAACACACATAGTCACACAGTCAAAATTAAAGACACAAACACACACACACACAGTCAAAATGTAACACAAACACACACATACATACATATATGCAAACACAGTCAAATTTGTACACACATGCACCAAGTGGCATACTTAAACACACACACACACACAAACCTTTGCTCCTGTATCCCAGAGTTGCAGAGATCAATATTTCAGCAGCCTCTTTGCGACTCAGTATAATATTCTCTGCCTCTCGCATACTTTTCAATCAATCCATCTGTCCTTCTGTCTCTAACTTCGTCTGTCTCCACCCTGCTTTCCTCTCTCTCTCTCTCTCTCTCTCTCTCTCTCTCTCTCTCTCTCTCTCTCTCTCTCTCTCTCTCTCTCTCTCTCTCTCTCTCTCTCTCTCTCTCTCTCTCTCTCTCTCTCTCTTTCTCTCTCTCTCTCTCTCTAATCCTTTATGTCGCTGGCTATATCACATAAGACATACCGGTATTCTATTTCATACTAGGGCTGGGCGATATGACCAAAATATCATATCCCGATATAGGTCATTCATATCCCGATAACGATATATATCACGATATAGCACATTTTCTGTAAATTCAATGAATAAATACCGTATTTTCCGCACTATAAGGCGCACCGGAGTATAAGCCACAGCAGCTAAATTGAATAATGTGTACATATATAAGCCGCGCTGGACTATAAACCGCAGGTGTTTTAATGTTTAATTACCATTAGGGCTGGCCCGAATGCCATTTTTCAGGCTTCGAATACTCGTTGGTTTTTCCGAGCGAATATTCGAATACTCGTTCCAGAAAAAAACACCATCAAATGCAACATTAATAATCCCTATATATTCCCTGGAACCAATTTTGACAGTATCTGCATATTTTGTTGAAGATTTAATAGCTTTTGAACATTAATTAGTAGGCCTAAGTAGGTTGAAGTTCCTTAGTTTTTCCCTGTGAAAGCGAACAGCTGTTGTTCCGTTCCAAATCAGCTGTCCTCTGCCGCACCGTTATATAAGCTGCAGAATCGAAAAATGGGAAAAAAGGTGCATCTTATAGTCCGAAAATTACGGTAGTTTATATAAAGTGACCACATGGAAAGGTCTATTTCGTAGCCCCTCTTTTAGGTACGAGCTCACTTTGTCTTGGCTGGTCGTGGGAGTCCTTCTCCTGTTTTTGAGCCCAACGTGTTGAGATGAACAGAGAGCTTGGCTTTGATCTACTGTATAGACCCCCTCACCGCCCGGCTGGAGGTCTGCACACAGACTCCCCGTGACCCCTGACCCCTGCTGAGCTCATTAGAATGGGCCTATCACTAAACATTTGACAGTGACCCACATAACAGGCGCAGACACACACACACACACGCAAACACACACACACGCCGACACAAGCATACATGTCTTTCACTGCTGTGTACTCCAAAACTGTGACACACTCTGAAACTCGCAAACTCAAAACTCTTCCATTGCTACAGCTTCACTGTTGCTACAAAGTATGAACCGCTAAAGTATTGCCCAGGACGCAAAAACAATGTCCCAATAAACAACACTCCACATCCTTTATGTTACCAAGGGTCGAAGGCCAGAGTGGGTTTCTCATGGTTCAAAGGTGGATGTGGAGTCGATCGTTACTCACTGTCTCAATCTACTTTAAACTCCTTCTTCTACGAATCCCAATTGTGTTAATAATATATTCATATCCATATAGACTCATGATAGGGCCACGATTAATGAAATTATAACTTTGCAGGTGTGGTTGTGTGCATTTTTATCATGCCTAATACAGGGGGAACGCCACTAACCCGCTCTAGCCACCAACATCGGCGACCAACATGTTATACAGTCTAAACAACAAAACATTTTTGCTTTTATATGCAAGAATGTAATTCTTGCAAATAATTTCATGTTCTTGCATATCATTCAATGTTTAAACCGCGTAGGAACTAGTAATTTACAAAGCCAAGTAAAACATGAATACATGTTGTTCTGGTTTTAAAGGGGCAGTTTCACGGGAATAGTGGAGACAGCTTGGTCTCCCTGTGTCTCTTTGCCTGCACTCATACACTCACTCAGGTGAGTAACAGCTGGGGAAGGGCAGAGCCTTGACAGTTGTCGGAGTGAGCCAGCATTATTAATTGGGATGCAAGGAAAAATGGGATTAATGTATGAATCATGATTCTGACTCACAACTTCTAAAAAACGTTTTTGGTCTCAAGTTTGCCTTGCGTGTTAACATTATTGCGATCAGTTGCTACTTATTTTCATCATCTTAATAACTTCTCTACTTTGATTTCATGCCATTATTTGCCACCGCATCTCACTTTGCACACAAAGGACTGGAGTAGAGACGGAAACATGTGCTGCTAATGGCAGTTCATGCTTTGCTAGTACATAGCACTCTATATACTTATCAAGAATCAATCGACAGAATGTAACACAAGGACACAGAAAAAGACAATATAAATAGAGAAAGACCTTTTTCTCTTCCTGAAACGTGGGACCAGACGCAGTGATATGGAGGTGAGCGTGTGTGACGGTAAAACCTCTCCCACAGCACCCGGAGCTCCTTCCCATTCCCACATCCACCCATCTGATGACGCAGCAACTCACACAAACACACACACACTCACACACAAACACACACACACTCATACACACCCGGAGCTCCTTCCCATTCCCACATCCACCCATCTGATGACGCAGCAACTCACACAAACACACACACACTCACACACAAACACACACACACTCATACACACCCGGAGCTCCTTCCCATTCCCACATCCACCCATCTGATGACGCAGCAACTCACACACACACACACACACACACACACACACACACACACACACACACACACACACACACACACACACACACACACACACACACACACACACACACACATCTGAAGGTCAAGTCATGGGATATGCTCCACCTTGTGTTCTTCGATAGATAATAAACAAAATAAATACTCAAATTAAACCTTTCTGGTCAGCAACCATGTGTCACCTGACACCAACACCGTCACCATCCATCAGTCCTCTCCTCTGCCTCACCCTTTTTCTTCTGATTATGATCACGTGAGCGAGAGAATATTTTCCCAGTTGAATCATAATCCATTTAATCTCCTGTCCTTATTAAGAGACACAATTACAAATAGTGACTAATTGTAAAATGGCCAATACATCCCTGAGGCCAACATCACTCTAGCATCTAGTAATACTCTAGTAGTCTGTGAGTGGTGTCACAAGTGCATGAGTAGAACCACTACATCGTTGTAGGCCTAGCAGGCGGCAGAGTTGCTAGCAATCACAGTGAAAAAAAGTGATACTAGAGGCAGACCTGGCAAAGCACTTCCTAACATGTAGCAGAAATGTGGGTAAGGAAGGCTATTAGATCAGCAGCCATAGTAAATGTATAGCATGGCATATCATAGCATATATTGCAGCATAAAACAGCGTCGTACAGCATAGCATTGCTTTATATAGCATAAAAGACAGCACTCTCACAGTAAGAGAACCCAGTGTTTCGTTCTGCTCTGTAACCGAGAGCACATCCTCCATACTTTAAATTCACGACTGCACATTCCCTCTTAAAGTCCTCCCTTTAACTGCTCCAGGAGGACAAACAGCCTGTTAGAGGCGCTGTGCTTGTTTTACAGTAAGCTGACCCCTGGAGGGCTGTTTACCTCTGATGTCCGAGGACTATTGACTGACAGGTCATCGCTGCTGCTGCTGCTGTTATTGTAAAAACGCAACAAAGACTGTGCTGCTGTCTGACTGTGGATCTGCTAGCTGTGATGTCAATGGAAGTAGCTAACCCCCCCCCCTCACCCCACATACGACCAGATACACAAACACACACACACACACACACACACACACACACACACACACACACACACACACACACACACACACACACACACACACACACACACACACACACACACACACACACACAATGACATGCATTGCACATGTATGTATACAATATACAAACCAGAAAGAAAAACCAACATACCAGCGCACAAAAGTATCCAAGTGTAAGTCTGTAATTATGCATAAGATGGAGCAGCTCAAAAATACAATATTACAATTGTATACAAATACAAACAATACAATTTGACCGTATGAAATGGTATGCTCATGGGCATTTGGATGGTGTTCAGGAATGTTCTATTAGAGCACATCTACTCTACAGGTAGAGTCCAGCAGGGGAGACCACACAAGGAACCTGCTCAGCGCTCACACAGCTCTATCAGAAGCGCGGAGCGGTGACGCTGGTGTGGCGCCCCCTAGCGGACAGGGGGGGGGACACACTTCAGATACACATTTCTTAAAGTATTCTTTACATGTTATTACATAATTATTTTGCACGTGTTTGAAAACATTTCAGAAATGTGATAGTCACGGGGCATTCCAAACAATATTCGACATTTTTGCTTCAGCTCTAATAGGGGTTCTCTCCGACCCTCACTCAATGATATGGCCTTGTGTAGGAGGGTGATGGAGAGAGAAAAATACGAGAGGGGGAGGGAGTAAGAGAGAGAGAGAGATAGAGAAAGAAACAGATTAATAAATAGATAGAGGCATACCGGCATGTTGAGCCGCATCGTCCTCTTCTTTTTGCACAGCCTCTTCTTGCCGTCTCTCTTCTTGCACGGCTCGGCCCCCGTGCTCCCCATCCCGGAGACACGAACAATCCCAAAGCGATCACGGTTGAATTAAACGATTAGGCACGCGCCCACACGCCCAAGCCGTTATCCCGCAGAGAGCCGCATTAAATACCGGTGACGTCAGCTAGAACACTTATTAATCTGACGGTGGGGGTTCAGGATACTCACCTCAGCAGCCAACAGGCGCCACGCCACTACCACTCGTGAAAAGTGAACCACCCCCCTGGACAGAGCACTTGTAGGCCTACTATTGTGCACTTTGACAGAATCGTTTGACAACTTCCAACACAGCGTGGTTTGAGGACTGAAACAACATTCCTCTCAGACGGCGCATCGTTTCCGCGTGAGTCCGAGGACAGAAGCATCCGACGTAACCCGTTCCTGCAGGGCTCGTCGTTATCAGATCGATTGAATGTGTACAGCTCAGGAGCTGTCGCGCGCATGACCCCGATTTGTTCTTTTACGCAACAGTATTCATCCCTGTTTCCTCCCTTAAATAATACACGTGTTCATGTTTAGGAGCTAGATTTAGCCAAGGCATCAACCGAACCAAGTCAATGCCGATGCGCTTTCTGGAAGTGTGTCATGGTCGACTACTATACCAAATGGGCAGAGGTCTATGCCATACCGAATATAAGTGCTGAGATGGTCACCCAGTGCATCTTACAATTTTACAGGTTTGGTGCACCACAACGCATCCTCACAGATCAGGGGTCTCATTTATAGGCTACCCGTTGCGTATGCACACAACGGGGCTGAAAGTGGCGTATAGTGACTTTCCACGCTAAGGTTGTGATATATTAAAAACAAACTTGACGGGAGAATGTGTGCAGCCCTAAGCAAACTCTGATGCGTACGCATGGTTTGGAGGAAAAGGAGAATTGACGACACAGACGGTGTGGTGGTGAACTGAAGTCAGACTGAAGAAATGCAGAGTGAGGAGAACGATTATGTTTTATCATCGCCCTTCATACATTTAATTTCAACCCGTATCATGCGTTAAATCAATGTAATCAGAATGATTTGTCAACTGTGTAATTTCCCAGTTATTACTCCAGAAACATCTCCTTAGAATCGAAATGAAAATTCAAAATGAAAATTCTCTATAATTAATCCCGTCACTCCATAATGTCAACTCCCGGAGCGCAGGAGGAGGAGAGGACGGCGCGACTGCATTGAATAAAGCATCTGTCCAACATGCGTCAATAACAATATTTTTATGTGACACTAAACACATAATCAAATGACTCCTCAGCACAATCGTTATATTTTCCGTTCCTCTTGATGCTTTTCATGACAAATCAGCCAATAAAATGGGGTTCAAGGTAAACAAGCCTAAGTTCAAGAACATTTTATGTGGGTGATTACAAACTGATTATGCAAGGTGTTCTCGGTCAGTTTATTACAGTAACCCTATAAATACAGAGGTGAGCCCCGTGCGTAATGCTACACCACTGGAGGACCATGCAAATGGCAGGATTCGGAGGGAGAGGCTCTTCAGGGACCATAACGATGTATTGGCCCATGATGATGACTGGCTAATGAGCCGTTTTAGATTCAGCTAGGCTCTTGGATCTACTTGCTGAACTGGGTCCAGCATTGGAAAGGGCTACACGTACCACGCTATTCCGGTGAAGACGCAGGTCCTCACCACTTTGGGGTTCCCCATGGCAACCGGCTGTTTCCAACGGGAATTGGCAGATAGGCAAGTGTTTCATACAGCTACATCTGAGAACCTGATTTCACATTTAAGCATAATTGGCTCAATTGTTTTGTTTTCCACCCTGTAGATCCGATATATCACAGCCATCCCTCAGTGCCATAATGCCTACATTTTGAATGGCATCATACGTATGGGCAGTCGATACATAAGGTTTCCCTAGACAGTGGAAGAACAGGCCGAGGAACATGGGTACAGTGACGTCCATGCCCGTGCTCGGTCAGTGGTGGAGCGCACCATCGGCCTCCTGAAGTGCCGTTGGCGCGCTCTGGATGCGTCGGGCGGGGGAGGCTTTTATACCAGCCGGCCAAAGTGTGCCCCATTATAAGAGCCTGCGGCGCGCTTCACAATTTGGCCCAGAGGAACGGCATCCCCCCCCCGCCGTAGGCTGAGCCCGTCCGAAGCAATTGTGGGATTTCCACAGGGTGCAAGACATGCGGAAGTCATGCGTCGTTTATGAAATTAAGACAACTCAAGGTTCATTTTTTCACAGTATCTTTTAATATTGTGGCAATTTCGGTTATAACATTTCCAATCTGCCTCATCTCCTCAGCCAAGTTGTTGACTGCATCTATCGTTTCCCTCTGTAGCTGCACCCGACCGGCGGAATGACGCGTGGTGCTGGGGGTGGGGGCATGGCCTGCGGCCGAGGGCCCCTCGCGGGCATCATTGTCCTCCTCCCCACCGACCGCTGACTCTGGATGACGCACAAGTAAAATAGCTTGCACAATACATGATCAATAATAATACAAATCTATAAAAAACAGAAAGCAGCTTTACTTTGTTCTTCAGTGTTGTCAGTGTCTCCTTCCCTTTCGGACACGATACCATGCTACTTGTGTCAATTGGTGTTAGGTCAGGAGTAGGTTGGGTCCCCCAGTTGCAGTAACAGCCTCCGCTTTGCATCCACCTGTAATTAACGATCTTCAATATACGATCAGTAACATTTGAGCAATAAATTATAAACATGTGTTGTGCGTGAGGAAATACAAATATGTAGGCCTACCTTTACGTCAGACCACTTTTTTCATTCTGGGACTGTGCGCTCCGTGCCACTGACATCCGTGCCACTCCGAGTTCACTGCCGCATCAACATGTTGCCACTCACTGTTTTTTGTTGTTAATGACCAGTCCCGTGACCGCCGAACAAAACTACTTTTCGGGTCTCCACCTCACCCACAAGAGTCTTCACTTCAACCTCCGTGAAATTTCGCTTCTCAGTCCTTCTGCCATTGTTTCCGACAAGACAAACTACTTGCATCTGAGTCTGTTTTAAATGCAGATCGCATTCATGAGGTCGTTTGCAGTGACCATTTATGGTTAAAAGGGGCGTGTACAGGGCGGAACGTGAAGCTGATTCAGCTGCGCACACTAGGCACTCTGATGTATAAAGCAAAGATTGCTTACAGGTGTGCGTATACGCAGGATTTTATAAGTCAGAATATTTTTGGGCGCAAGCAAAACCTGGCTTTTGGGCGTACGTACACTTTTAGTAACGTTGTATAAATGATACCCCAGGGCAGTGAGTTTCCGAATGAGGTAAGTACATTTTGGCTTGGTGAATAAACCAGCACTGCTCTTCATGGTCAGGATGCTCTATGTACCATATGCAATACAAAACACATCTGTTGCTAAATTGTACTCTTCATGTTTTTGAAACGGCTACACTCCAACATTTGCACATTTTTAAATGTGAAGAGGAGTCTATGTGCTCCATATCACCCACAGACAAATGGTCTTGTGGAAAACTTGAATGGGACAATTCAGAGGTGAAGCTGCTTAGAAAATGATTCAAAATGGATCGTAGAAGAGCTATTAGTAGCTCTTCTACAAAATTGGTGACATTTTTAAAAACCATGATGACTGATGACAATAATTTCCTTGTGCCTATACAGAGCGTTCTGTAAACTTGTTGAGGACAAGCCCAACACACGGAACCGCTACTTGGATGCAGTCATGTTTGGCCTAAGAACGAAGGCGCACCTCACCACCAGGTTGTCCCCTTTTTTTTTATGTTCAGTATTGAGGCACGTTACCCAAGTGGCAGAGGATTTCACGGAATGGCATGATGGGTCTCAGTTATGTTAGGTAATTGGAGCAATCCAATTCCATTCTTAATCTTTGTTTATTTTTCAATTGGAAAGGTGGACAGCTCAGTGGAGGACATGGTGGCAAACACAGTGGTGTCTTCAAGCATTGCCCTGAAGGAAACATTGGATGCCATCGTTCAACTGAACGTCCTGAAAAAGCAGGACAAAAGGCAGAAAATTAGAAGCAGGTCTGCCTTCGCTGTTTGCCAGAGGGTTCTCGGGAAGAACATACGTATGCAGCAGAGGAAAGGGGGAAAACTGGAGCGAACCTGGCTGGGACCACAGCATTTCCAAATTGGAAAGCAGACTTGCGGGATGACAAGGGAAGACAAAATCCCAAAATGAAAACGGACCACCTCAAACCATTCACAGATCTCACCCCTCGAATCCCTCACAGGATACCACCAACTCCACATGAAGAACCCCCTCTGAAAAAAACCTCATTGACACTATCCCCTCAACACATTCACCGGCCCCTCTTGACCTCTCCTATCACCCCACTGCCTGCCAATCACCACCTGCTCCATCCTCTCTCCAATTACCTTCACCCATACAGTCTCTGGCCACCAGCACACTGGACCCGGTCATCCCAGAGGACGACGTTGTGCGTAGCCGTAAGTGATGCATAGCCAACAATGGCCTTTATTTAAAAACGCTGTTTGTTAGGGTTCCTTTGTGTTACAGGCATCATGGACACGTGGTATGGTAACAAAAGACATGTTATACTCAAGAGTTGGGGCCTACAAGGTCTTTTACCAAGACCTCTTCCAGCTGGGCCCTGGACAAGAGTTGGAGAGTGAGGTACATGTTCCTTGATTTTAAAAGGCATTATGGCGTCACCTACAAAGTATTAATCTTTTTTTTAATGTTGATGTAGGTAATGAATACTTTTCTCAGTTTAATGGTGAGGCAGCATGGGGCATGAAAGGCCTACCACGTGGACACATTTGCGATGACGACAGCCATGTGGCAGAAAATAAATCCAAAACTGAAGGTGTGCTGAAACAAGATGGTGGTGGTGCTGGTCACGGCTCTAGGATTGAAAGCAGAGGGTTTATTTTTTTTACAGTGCTGCAAGTGCAAGCCACCAGTTATCACACAGGTGATTTTGAGGGTTATTTGGGTGAAAAGCTGAGCTTAATGACAGATATAGAGACTATAATTAGCCCATGAAAGTTATTATTTGGGATGTGTTTCTCAGCTGGATGCCTCTGCCTATAACTGCATTCTTGGCATTGTGAATGACTGCCACCATTGGTTTCTTGTAAGTATGTAACAAAGAAAGGAGTTCCCAGGACTTTTCCCTGGATCAAGATTTGAATAGGCCTACATACTTTTACAATTCCATGACCATATATATTTTTTTTTTTCCAAGGCCATATATCCATCAGAAAAAATATGTATTCTTGCTGACTCTCTAGGAGAGTCGGCAGCAAAGAAAAAAAAGTGTTAGGAGACAACAAGGTAAACAAGCCTATATTTTCCCACATCGGTGACATTTGGTCACATTGGTGTTCATCTGTAACTGAATTGTTTACTAGTAACAACTTAACTAACTTTTCTTTAGCGCCCTGATGAGAAAACTCGGTGTCAATGTGTCAAGATGGACATGTGACACTGGCTCATCCACTCCAAGAGGACACAACATCTTGCAGAGTTTTTGGTTTAAAAGTAGGCCTAGGCTATGTGACATGGCAAAAATTACATATCGGTATATGCTATATCACACATTGGGGGACCTGTGAAGGGCTCACTCGCACACTTTCAGTTTGCAGAACACATCCTGGAAGGGTCAAGCTCAATACATTTCCCGACATCCAACTTGGATGACCTGAGGAGGGAAATAGCCACCACCAACATGACTGGATCTGGTAAGCACTTCAAATCTTTAAATCAACGCGCATTCCTCATAAGAGTACAGGTCAGGATTGAACCCGTGTCATCAGCGTGTTGGTCGTGAGTGCTACCGCTCTACCAAGTGGCTGGATTAGGGATAATATTACCTAACCCTATTCATTTGGACTTTGCATCCCGTGTCTTTCAAATTCTTTTAAAAAGTTATCTTAATTCGTAGATGACTTGAGTGACTTGTGTAATTTCTGTGGGGAGGAAGACAGCTATGATAATACGGAAAAAGTAACTGTAACATTATACTGTATTATTGGCGTGCAGCCCCTATGAACCCGCACATATTTATAAATCAGCCTAATGCTACCTTTTTTTCTTTCAGATTGCGTGTGATGCCTGCACAGCAAATCGCAAAGTGTTAAAATCCCAGAGTATTCATGACCAGAGTAGATTTTATACACTTTGGTGTTGAATAGGCACTAAGTACATTTTTTTGGGGTGTACCAGAAACACTCTTGGGTGTTGTCTCTAAGTATAATGCTGGTGTAGAGTAATTTAAGTGTTTATTTTAGGATGATGGACTCCCTGAGTGTACAACGGTTGAGTGTCCAACTATCCCGGCGGCACGTCGGTTTAGGTTTCGATTCGTCATTGGCTCGCTGCGCCTTCTCATTGGTTGAATCTAGAGACATGTGACCGTTTGTCCTCTTCCACACTACGCGGAAAACTGTTTCGGCAGAGACGGTTGACTAGAGAGGATCGAATCAATATCGCCAAGGAATTGCTCCGAGTGAGCGAAGACATTTTTGAACTTCATGGGAATGTAAACAGGTAAGAAAAGTACCAAGTGAATAATGCACAGGGTTTCTATGTTTCATAGTTAGTTGTGCGTATGTCCTTCACATAGGTCAGAAATTGTATTCATAATGGGTCTTAAGAAGGTATTAGAGGCTTAAATTTAACTTGTTCAAACCTGCAGAAACCCTGAATGCAGAATATTCAGCATTTCTTCGTCTTTTAGATCTGATAACCAACTTATAAATGCTAACGATTTTAGCTAACGTCAAACTTAATGGCCAATGCTAATGAGGCACATGTCTTCAATTTAGCTAACGCCTCGTTAACATTTTTAGCTAATGCTAACGAGGCACGTGGCTTTAATTTAGTGGGAGCGTGTCTATGTTCCCCGGGTCCTATGTTCCCCGGGTCCTATGTTCCCCGGGTCCTATGTTCCCCTCTTTGTATGAGACTGGGGAACATAGGACCCTTTTTTTTTTTTAAAAAGGGTCCTATGATAATAACCTGTTTGTATTTGGCCACCTTTTTAGATGCTGACTAAGAACTTTTTGAACCTTTTATGTTGTGTCATGTGCTTTCATCAGGTGTATTTCATGCTCAAAGTATGTGCTCTCCCTTTTCAGGTTGGGATAGTGACATGGCCTCACTTCTCCTGCTGGTCTACCTCCTGCCACCACCTCCAAGTGGAAAGAAGGGAGCTGTCAAAATCAGTATCCGGGAAGCTGTGGATCGTGTAGTGAAGTTTCACAGGGTAATTGTATCCTGATAATTTTTATTTTATTTTTAAAGGTCCCATGGCATGCCGCCAGAGCTTGTGTGTTGCTGATGGATGTCACAATCTCTGTGTTGGCCAATCTACTTATCGAATCTTGAAAACAAAATGGTGTCGACGGGTGATCTACTGATGGTATTGTGTGTATAAAATGTACTTTTTAATAAACAATCTGTACACTTACAAAGTTCTCAATGCCTCGTTTTATTAAGCGTCTATATGCGTTTTTTTGTGCTCCAAAACGAACGTTTCAACTCATTATCATACAAAACATATCCCAAATCCGTTTTACACCGGAATTCCCCTTTAATTGGTTGACGGGGACACATTTATTTATTTATTTTCAAGTTGTTTGTTACATCATATAAATGTAAAACTAAATATGGTTCTTGATAAAAATAATTAAAGTTTAATTATAATGTTAACTATATTATATATGTATGTACTGTAACAACAACAGCAGCAAGAATCTAATGTGTAGACTATTCATTCATGAAGTGTTGATAATTCACCTCAAAGGTGTTGGTTGTACACCAGTCAGAGTACATTCTCACTCTAGAAGTATTAAATAATCAGCTCTGCGAAGTGCTACAAAGCACTGACTTGGAGTACATATTTTCTCTCTCTGGGGTTCTAGGTTTACACTGCAGGTGTAAGGAAGCACTGAATGAGTGCCCAAAAGAACCACTAATAGAGTACATTTGCACTCTCAAAGTGTTCAAATGTAACTCTAAATTTGGAGTACATATTTTGCTCTTCTAACAGTGTTCAGCGAACACTGAACTCTTGGACCTATATATACCCCGAAGTGAGTGTTAAATGTACACCCATAGAGTACAATGTACACTGTGGTTTTTGCTGTGTGTCTGAGGTGGTTTCACACAGGTTGTGTGGGAAATCCAGCCATGGAGGGCAATTATGCATGCCTTCATCACGAGTTGTCTCACCAAACTATGCGATTAAAACTTGGAATCGTTGTCCAGCAATGTCCAAAAATGTAATAAATACATTATTGATGGAGACTGTTTCCCCAATTTTGGTCCTTTAATCGTATTCATTTGCAAATATTGACAATGAATGGTCTAACAAATACCTTCATAGATTTATTGCTTTAATGTAATAAATAACATAACAGTAGCCTACACATTTATAGTTGTGTTGTGACGCTAAAATCAACTTGGAAGACTACTGCAGCACAGCCTGGTGTGAGGTTTGTCCCATTTCGCTTTCCGTACATCCAACTGTTTTCGATTTGCGTTTCTTCAGCAAGTACGTATGGTAACATAGCAACTACGAACGGCTCATCAGTAAATAAGCGTAAGGGGATAGTATATAAAATGGATGTAGCATCCAGGTAGACCTGTTGTTCCAACTTATGCGCGTTGCAATCTTAGTTTGTTCCGTCATAGTTTGACTCCGCCTCATTTCCTTTAACCAAACAAGGGTATGAGATACGCCCATCTAGGTGACGTACACCGAATTAGCAACATTAGTTGGCTGTCACTCAAGAGCCCGCTCCCCTAATTATTAATACATTTTAACCACCAATAAAATAAAAACCAGCCTCCTAAAAAAATAATCACCCGCCTCAGTGTTGTCATGGAGATATGAACTAAACATACTGACTAGAATGTTTTTTTTGGACCAGTCAAATGGGTTTAATAAGACTGTGAAAACGGCCTGTTTAACATGTGAGTCAACGATGAATTGCTCCCTTTTGGTACGACCTCGTAGTGGCCACCCGGTGCTACTGCAATGTTTGTCACTTCCGCATTGGATGCTGGTATATCCAGAGAATGTATAATATTCGTAGACGGGCTCTGGTATATCTCGCTGTGGTTGGGGCTTGGGGCTACACCAGTCACGATTAACTTGTTCAAATTTCCGGGATTTATAGAACCTAGTAGGCCTCTACGAATCGTCAAATCTCCTAACCTCCTTTATGCCTCCTTATGCCTCTTTTCCTTAACCTTTGTAGAAAACGTCATCGTGTCAAGGAGAGATAAAAATGTGTTTCCTTTCGAACCTCAGCAGTTACTCGGCGGCCAGCGATGGAAATGAATGATGTCCAACGCCGTGGAATGGATGTTTGGAACTATGCGAGGCTCCATACCCCGGAAGTAGGCGGCAAAAAACACTACAACACTACATCTGTCAAAGTTTTGAACCTCAAATTTTGTAGAAGGGGTCGAGCTGTTGTTTATCATTGGACCAGCTACAGCATTGACCCAAGCGAAAACTGTTTATGTGGATTGTTGGTCTAGGGGTATGATTCTCGCTTAGGGTGCGAGTGGTCCCGGGTTCAAATCCCGGACGAGCCCAAATGAGAAAAGTTTTTGAGATCGTTGTTGCACACCAATTCCCAGCATTGAAAACGTAATTCTTACAAATATCCAAACTCGTGCATATTGCAGAAAATATGCAACAGCGCCCCCTGTGCTCACACTTTTCGGTGGGTCGCAGAATTCGGTGTAAAACCGGCAGTCTACTTGGCAGGCTGGTATTCTTTGTTGCCATCAACCTACACCTACTTTCATGTAGGTTTACCCCAAACACTTTAGTTATTCAAACGTAGCTAAATAGTTTGACTCCGCCTCATTTCCTTTAACCAAACAAGGGCATGAGATACGCCCATCTAGGTGACGTACACCGAATTAGCAACATTAGTTGGCTGTCACTCAAGAGCCCGCGCCCCAAATTATTCATACATTTTAACCACCAATAAAATAAAAAGCAACCTCCTAAAAAAATAATCACCCGCCTCAGTGTAGTCATGGAGATATGAACTAAACATACTGACTAGAATGTTTTTTTTGGACCACTCTTTAAATAGGTTTAATAAGACTGTGAAAACGGCCTGTTTAACATGTGAGTCAACGATGAATTGCTCCCTTTTGGTACCACCTCGTAGTGGCCACCCGGTGCTACTGCAATGTTTGTCACTTCAGCACTGGATGCTGGTATATCCAGAGAATGTATAATATTCGTAGACGGGCTCTGGTATATCTCGCTGTGGTTGGGGCTTGGTGCTACACAAGTCGCGATTAACTTGTTCAAATTTCCGGGATTTATAGAACCTAGTAGGCCTCTACGAATCGTCAAATCTCCTAACCTCCTTTATGCCTCCTTATGCCTCTTTTCCTTAACCTTTGTAGAAAACGTCATCGCGTCAAGGAGAGATGAAAATGTGTTTCCTTTCGAACCTCAGAAGTTACTCGGCGGCCAGCAATGGAAATGAATGATGTCCAACGCCGTAGAATGGATGTTTGGAACTATGCGAGGCTCCATACTCCAGAAGTAGGCGGCAAAAAACGCTACAACGCTCCATCTGTCAAAGTTTAGAACCTCAAATTTTGTAGAAGGGGTCGAGCTGTTGTTTATCATTGGACCAGCTACAGAATTGACCCAAGTGAAAACTGTTTATGTGGTTCGTTGGTCTAGGGCTTTATTTCTCGCTTAGGGTGCGAGAGGTCACGGGTTCAAATCCTGGACGAGCCCTAATGAGTAATAATTTTGAGATCGTTGTTGCACACCAATTCCCAGTATTGAAAACGCAATTCTTAAAAATATCTCAAATATCCAAACTCGTGCATATTGCAGAAAATATGCAACAGCGCCCCCTGAGCTCACACTTTTCGGTGGGTCGCAGAATTCGGTGTAAAACCGGCAGTCTACTTGGCAGGCTGGTATTCTTTGTTGCCATCAACCTACACCTACTTTCATGTAGGTTTACCCCAAACACTTTAGTTATTCAAACGTAGCTAAATAGTTTGACTCCGCCTCATTTCCTTTAACCAAACAAGGGCATGAGATACGCCCATCTAGGTGACGTACACCGAATTAGCAACATTAGTTGGCTGTCACTCAAGAGCCCGCGCCCCAAATTATTCATACATTTTAACCACCAATAAAATAAAAAGCAACCTCCTAAAAAAATAATCACCCGCCTCAGTGTAGTCATGGAGATATGAACTAAACATACTGACTAGAATGTTTTTTTTGGACCACTCTTTAAATAGGTTTAATAAGACTGTGAAAACGGCCTGTTTAACATGTGAGTCAACGATGAATTGCTCCCTTTTGGTACCACCTCGTAGTGGCCACCCGGTGCTACTGCAATGTTTGTCACTTCAGCACTGGATGCTGGTATATCCAGAGAATGTATAATATTCGTAGACGGGCTCTGGTAT
Organism: Gadus chalcogrammus; assembly: GCF_026213295.1. NCBI lineage: Eukaryota > Metazoa > Chordata > Actinopteri > Gadiformes > Gadidae > Gadus > Gadus chalcogrammus. The sequence goes on along the minus strand of NC_079434.1, from coordinate 4,545,020 downwards.
ATCTCGCTGTGGTTGGGGCTTGGTGCTACACAAGTCGCGAAAAACTTGTTCAAATTTCCGGGATTTATAGAACCTAGTAGGCCTCTACGAATCGTCAAATCTCCTAACCTCCTTTATGCCTCTTTTCCTTAACCTTTGTAGAAACCGTCATCGTGTCAAGGAGAGATGAAAATGTGTTTCCTTTCAAACCTCAGAAGTTACTCGGCGGCCAGCGATGGAAATTAATGATGTTCAACGCAGTAGAATGGATGTTTGGAACTATGCGAGGCTCCATACCCCGGAAGTAGGCGGCAAAAACCCTACAACGCTCCATCTGTCAAAGTTTTGAACCTCAAATTTTGTAGAAGGGGTCGAGCTGTTGTTTATCATTGGACCAGCTACAGAATTGACCCAAGAGGGACTATGTGGTTCGTTGGTCTAGGGGTATGATTCTCGCTTAGGGTGCGAGAGGTCCCGGGTTCAAATCCCGGACGAGCCCTGTCGGGAAGTTATTTTGAGATCGTTGTTGCACACCAATTCCCAGTATTGATAACGCAATTCTTAAAAATATCCAAACTCGTGCATATTGCAGAAAATATGCAACAGCGCCCCCTGGGGTCACACTTTTCGGTGGGTCGCAGAATTCGGTGTAAAACCGGCAGTCTACTTGGCAGGCTGGTATTCTTTGTTGCCATCAACCTACACCTACTTTCATGTGGGTTTACCCCAAACACTTTAGTTATTCAAACGTAGCTAAATAGTTTGACTCCGCCTCATTTCCTTTAACCAAACAAGGGCATGAGATACACCCATCTAGGTGACGTACACCGAATTAGCAACATTAGTTGGCTGTCACTCAAGAGCCCGCGCCCCAAATTATTCATACATTTTAACCACCAATAAAATAAAAAGCAACCTCCTAAAAAAATAATCACCTGCCTCAGTGTTGTCATGGAGATATGAACTAAACATACTGACTAGAATGTTTTTTTTGGACCACTCTGTAAATAGGTTTAATAAGACTGTGAAAACGGCCTGTTTAACATGTGAGTCAATGATGAATTGCTCCCTTTTGGTACCACCTCGTAGTAGCCACCCGGTGCTACTGCAATGTTTGTCACTTCAGCACTGGATGCTGGTATATCCAGAGAATGTATAATATTCGTAGACGGGCTCTGGTATATCTTGCTGTGGTTGGGGCTTGGTGCTCCACAAGTCGCGATTAACTTGTTCAAATTTCCGGGATTTATAGAACCTAGTAGGCCTCTACGAATCGTCAAATCTCCTAACCTCCTTTATGCCTCCTTATGCCTCTTTTCCTTAACCTTTGTAGAAAACCTCATCGTGTCAAGGAGAGATGAAAATGTGTTTCCTTTCGAACCTCGGAAGTTACTCGGCGGCCAGCGATGGAAATGAATGATGTCCAACGCCGTAGAATGGATGTTTGGAACTATGCGAGGCTCCATACCCCGGAAGTAGGCGGCAAAAAACGCTACAACGCTCCATCTGTCAAAGTTTTGAACCTCAAATTTTGTAGAAGGGGTCGAGCTGTTGTTTATCATTGGACCAGCTTCAGAATTGACCCAAGCGGGTCTATGTGGTTCGTTGGTCTAGGGGTATGATTCTCGCTTAGGGTGCGAGAGGTCCCGGGTTCAAATCACGGAAGAGCCCTAATGAGAAAAAATTTGAGATCGTTGTTGCACACCAATTCCCAGTATTGAAAACGCAATTCTTAAAAATATCTGAAATCTCCAAACTCGTGCATATTGCAGAAAATATGCAACAGCGCCCCCTGGGCTCACACCTTTCAGTGGGTCGCAGAATTCGGTGTAAAACCGGCAGTCTACTTGGCAGGCTGGTATTCTTTGTTGCCATCAACCTACACCTACTTTCATGTAGGTTTACCCCAAACACTTTAGTTATTCAAACGTAGCTAAATAGTTTGACTCCGCCTCATTTCCTTTAACCAAACAAGGGCATGAGATACGCCCATCTAGGTGACGTACACCGAATTAGCAACATTAGTTGGCTGTCACTCAAGAGCCCGCGCCCCAAATTATTCATACATTTTAACCACCAATAAAATAAAAAGCAACCTCCTAAAAAAATAATCACCCGACCGTTGTCATGGAGATAGGAACTAAAAATACTGACTAGAATGTTTTTTTTGGACCACTCTGTAAATAGGTTGAATAAGACTGTGAAAACGGCCTGTTTAACATGTGAGTCAACGATTAATTGCTCCCTTTTGGTACCACCTCGTAGTGGCCACCCGGTGCTACTGCAATGTTTGTCACTTCAGCACTGGATGCTGGTATATCCAGAGAATGTATAATATTCGTAGACGGGCTCTGGTATATCTCGCTGTGGTTGGGGCTTGGTGCTACACAAGTCGCGATTAACTTGTTCAAATTTCCGGGATTTATAGAACCTAGTAGGCCTCTACGAATCGTCAAATCTCCTAACCTCCTTTATGCCTCCTTATGCCTCTTTTCCTTAACCTTTGTAGAAAACGTCATCGTGTCAAGGAGAGATGAAAATGTGTTTCCTTTCGAACCTCGGAAGTTACTCGGCGGCCAGCGATGGAAATGAATGATGTCCAACGCCGTAGAATGGATCTTTGGAACTATGCGAGGCTCCATACCCCGGAAGTAGGCGGCAAAAAACGCTACAACGCTCCATCTGTCAAAGTTTTGAACCTCAAATTTTGTAGAAGGGGTCGAGCTGTTGTTTATCATTGGACCAGCTACAGAATTGACCCAAGCGGGTCTATGTGGTTCGTTGGTCTAGGGGTATGATTCTCGCTTAGGGTGCGAGAGGTCCCGGGTTCAAATCCCGGACGAGCCCTAATGAGAAACAATTTTGAGATCGTTGTTGCACACCAATTCACAGTATTGAAAACGGAATTCTTAAAAATATCTCAAATATCCAAACTCGTGCATAGTGCAGAAAATATGCAACAGCGCCCCCTGGGCTCACACTTTTCGGTGGGCCGCAGAATTCGGTGTAAAACCGGCAGTCTACTTGGCAGGCTGGTATTCTTTGTTGCCATCAACCTACACCTACTTTCATGTAGGTTTACCCCAAACACTTTAGTTATTCAAACGTAGCTAAATAGTTTGACTCCGCCTCATTTCCTTTAACCAAACAAGGGCATGAGATACGCCCATCTAGGTGACGTACACCGAATTAGCAACATTAGTTGGCTGTCACTCAAGAGCCCGCACCCCAAATTATTCATACATTTTAACCACCAATAAAATAAAAAGCAACCTCCTAAAAAAATAATCACCTGCCTCAGTGTTGTCATGGAGATATGAACTAAACATACTGACTAGAATGTTTTTTTTGGACCACTCTGTAAATAGGTTTAATAAGACTGTGAAAACGGCCTGTTTAACATGTGAGTCAACGATGAATTGCTCCCTTTTGGTACCACCTCGTAGTAGCCACCCGGTGCTACTGCAATGTTTGTCACTTCAGCACTGGATGCTGGTATATCCAGAGAATGTATAATATTCGTAGACGGGCTCTGGTATATCTTGCTGTGGTTGGGGCTTGGTGCTCCACAAGTCGCGATTAACTTGTTCAAATTTCCGGGATTCATAGAACCTAGTAGGCCTCTACGAATCGTCAAATCTCCTAACCTCCTTTATGCCTCCTTATGCCTCTTTTCCTTAACCTTTGTAGAAAACGTCATCGTGTCAAGGAGAGATGAAAATGTGTTTCCTTTCGAACCTCGGAAGTTACTCGGCGGCCAGCGATGGAAATTAATGATGTCCAACGCCGTAGAATGGATGTTTGGAACTATGCGAGGCTCCATACCCCGGAAGTAGGCGGCAAAAAACGCTACAACGCTACATCTGTCAAAGTTTTGAACCTCAAATTTTGTAGAAGGGGTCGAGCTGTTGTTTATCATTGGACCAGCAACATAATTGACCCAAGCGATGTCTGTCTATGTGGTTCGTTGGTCTAGGGGTATGATTCTCGCTTAGGGTGCGAGAGGTCCCGGGTTCAAATCCCGGACGAGCCCTGTCGGAAAGTTATTTTGAGATCGTTGTGTCACACCAATTCCCAGTATTGATAACGCAATTCTTAAAAATATCCAAACTCGTGCATATTGCAGAAAATATGCAACAGCGCCCCCTGGGGTCACACTTTTTGGTGGGTCGCAGAATTCGGTGTAAAACCGGCAGTCTACTTGGCAGGCTGGTATTCTTTGTTGCCATCAACCTACACCTACTTTCATGTAGGTTTACCCCAAACACTTTAGTTATTCAAACGTAGCTAAATAGTTTGACTCCACCTCATTTCCTTTAACCAAACAAGGGCATGAGATACGCCCATCTAGGTGACGTACACCGAATTAGCAACATTAGTTGGCTGTCACTCAAGAGCCCGCGCCCCAAATTATTCATACATTTTAACCACCAATAAAATAAAAAGCAACCTCCTAAAAAATAATCACCTGCCTCAGTGTTGTCATGGAGATATGAACTAAACATACTGACTAGAATGTTTTTTTTGGACCACTCTGTAAATAGGTTTAATAAGACTGTGAAAACGGCCTGTTTAACATGTGAGTCAACGATGAATTGCTCCCTTTTGGTACCACCTCGTAGTAGCCACCCGGTGCTACTGCAATGTTTGTCACTTCAGCACTGGATGCTGGTATATCCAGAGAATGTATAATATTCGTAGACGGGCTCTGGTATATCTTGCTGTGGTTGGGGCTTGGTGCTCCACAAGTCGCGATTAACTTGTTCAAATTTCCGGGATTCATAGAACCTAGTAGGCCTCTACGAATCGTCAAATCTCCTAACCTCCTTTATGCCTCCTTATGCCTCTTTTCCTTAACCTTTGTAGAAAACGTCATCGTGTCAAGGAGAGATGAAAATGTGTTTCCTTTCGAACCTCGGAAGTTACTCGGCGGCCAGCGATGGAAATTAATGATGTCCAACGCCGTAGAATGGATCTTTGGAACTATGCGAGGCTCCATACCCCGGAAGTAGGCGGCAAAAAACGCTACAACGCTCCATTTGTCAAAGTTTTGAACCTCAAATTTTGTAGAAGGGGTCGAGCTGTTGTTTATCATTGGACCAGCTACACAATTGACCCAAGCGATATCTGTTTATGTGGTTCGTTGGTCTAGGGGTATGATTCTCGCTTAGGGTGCGAGAGGTCCCGGGTTCAAATCCCGGACGAGCCCTAATGAGAAACAATTTTGAGATCGTTGTTGCACACCAATTCCCAGTATTGAAAACGCAATTCTTAAAAATATCCAAACTCGTGCATATTGCAGAAAATATGCAACAGCGCCCCCTGGGCTTACACTTTTCGGTGGGTCGCAGAATTCGGTGTAAAACCGGCAGTCTACTTGGCAGGCTGGTATTCTTTGTTGCCATCAACCTACACCTACTTTCATGTAGGTTTACCCCAAACACTCTAGTTATTCAAACGTAGCTAAATAGTTTGACTCCGCCTCATTTCCTTTAACCAAACAAGAGCATGAGATACGCCCATCTAGGTGACGTACACCGAATTAGCAACATTAGTTGGCTGTCACTCAAGAGCCCGCGCCCCAAATTATTCATACATTTTAACCACCAATAAAATAAAAAGCAACCTCCTAAAAAAATAATCACCCGCCTCAGTGTTGTCATGGAGATATGAACTAAACATACTGACTAGAATGTTTTTTTTGGACCACTCTGTAAATAGGTTTAATAAGACTGTGAAAACGGCCTGTTTAACATGTGAGTCAACGATGAATTGCTCCCTTTTGGTACCACCTCGTAGTAGCCACCCGGTGCTACTGCAATGTTTGTCACTTCAGCACTGGATGCTGGTATATCCAGAGAATGTATAATATTCGTAGACGGGCTCTGGTATATCTCGCTGTGGTTGGGGCTTGGTGCTACACAAGTCGCGATTAACTTGTTCAAATTTCCGGGATTTATAGAACCTAGTAGGCCTCTACGAATCGTCAAATCTCCTAACCTCCTTTATGCCTCCTTATGCCTCTTTTCCTTAACCTTTGTAGAAAACGTCATCGTGTCAAGGAGAGATGAAAATGTGTTTCCTTTCGAACCTCGGAAGTTACTCGGCGGCCAGCGATGGAAATTAATGATGTCCAACGCCGTAGAATGGATCTTTGGAACTATGCGAGGCTCCATACCCCGGAAGTAGGCGGCAAAAAACGCTACAACGCTACATCTGTCAAAGTTTTGAACCTCAAATTTTGTAGAAGGGGTCGAGCTGTTGTTTATCATTGGACCAGCTAGACAATTGACCCAAGCGATTTCTGTTTATGTGGTTCGTTGGTCTAGGGGTATGATTCTCGCTTAGGGTGCGAGAGGTCCCGGGTTCAAATCCCGGACGAGCCCAAATGAGTAAAAATTTTGAGATCGTTGTTGCACACCAATTCCCAGGATTGAAAACGCAATTCTTAAAAATTTCTCAAATATCCAAACTCGTGCATATTGCAGAAAATATGCAACAGCGCCCCCTGGGCTCACACTTTTCGGTGGGTCGCAGAATTTGGTGTAAAACCGGCAGTCTACTTGGCAGGCTGGTATTCTTTGTTGCCATCAACCTACACCTACTTTCATGTAGGTTTACCCCAAACACTTTAGTTATTCAAACGTAGCTAAATAGTTTGACTCCGCCTCATTTCCTTTAACCAAACAAGGGCATGAGATACGCCCATCTAGGTGACGTACACCGAATTAGCAACATTAGTTGGCTGTCACTCAAGAGCCCGCACCCCAAATTATTCATACATTTTAACCACCAATAAAATAAAAAGCAACCTCCTAAAAAAATAATCACCCGCCTCAGTGTTGTCATGGAGATATGAACTAAACATACTGACTAGAATGTTTTTTTTGGACCACTCTTTAAATAGGTTTAATAAGACTGTGAAAACGGCCTGTTTAACATGTGAGTCAACGATGAATTGCTCCCTTTTGGTACCACCTCGTAGTGGCCACCCGGTGCTACTGCAATGTTTGTCACGTCAGCACTGGATGCTGGTATATCCAGAGAATGTATAATATTCGTAGACGGGCTCTGGTATATCTCGCTGTGGTTGGGGCTTGGGGCTACACCAGTCACGATTAACTTGTTCAAATTTCCGGGATTTATAGAACCTAGTAGGCCTCTACGAATCGTCAAATCTCCTAACCTCCTTTATGCCTCTTTTCCTTAACCTTTGTAGAAACCGTCATCGTGTCAAGGAGAGATGAAAATGTGTTTCCTTTCAAACCTCAGAAGTTACTCGGCGGCCAGCGATGGAAATTAATGATGTCCAACGCCGTAGAATGGATGTTTGGAACTATGCGAGGCTCCATACCCCGGAAGTAGGCGGCAAAAAACGCTACAACGCTACATCTGTCAAAGTTTTGAACCTCAAATTTTGTAGAAGGGGTCGAGCTGTTGTTTATCATTGGACCAGCAACATAATTGACCCAAGCGATGTCTGTCTATGTGGTTCGTTGGTCTAGGGGTATGATTCTCGCTTAGGGTGCGAGAGGTCCCGGGTTCAAATCCCGGACGAGCCCTGTCGGGAAGTTATATTGAGATCGTTGTGTCACACCAATTCCCAGTATTGATAACGCAATTCTTAAAAATATCCAAACTCGTGCATATTGCAGAAAATATGCAACAGCGCCCCCTGGGGTCACACTTTTTGGTGGGTCGCAGAATTCGGTGTAAAACCGGCAGTCTACTTGGCAGGCTGGTATTCTTTGTTGCCATCAACCTACACCTACTTTCATGTAGGTTTACCCCAAACACTTTAGTTATTCAAACGTAGCTAAATAGTTTGACTCCGCCTCATTTCCTTTAACCAAACAAGGGCATGAGATACGCCCATCTAGGTGACGTACACCGAATTAGCAACATTAGTTGGCTGTCACTCAAGAGCCCGCGCCCCAAATTATTCATACATTTTAACCACCAATAAAATAAAAAGCAACCTCCTAAAAAAATAATCACCTGCCTCAGTGTTGTCATGGAGATATGAACTAAACATACTGACTAGAATGTTTTTTTTGGACCACTCTGTAAATAGGTTTAATAAGACTGTGAAAACGGCCTGTTTAACATGTGAGTCAACGATGAATTGCTCCCTTTTGGTACCACCTCGTAGTGGCCACCCGGTGCTACTGCAATGTTTGTCACTTCAGCACTGGATGCTGGTATATCCAGAGAATGTATAATATTCGTAGACGGGCTCTGGTATATCTTGCTGTGGTTGGGGCTTGGTGCTCCACAAGTCGCGATTAACTTGTTCAAATTTCCGGGATTCATAGAACCTAGTAGGCCTCTACGAATCGTCAAATCTCCTAACCTCCTTTATGCCTCCTTATGCCTCTTTTCCTTAACCTTTGTAGAAAACGTCATCGTGTCAAGGAGAGATGAAAATGTGTTTCCTTTCGAACCTCGGAAGTTACTCGGCGGCCAGCGATGGAAATGAATGATGTCCAACGCCGTTAGAATGGATCTTTGGAACTATGCGAGGCTCCATACCCCGGAAGTAGGCGGCAAAAAACGCTACAACGCTCCATTTGTCAAAGTTTTGAACCTCAAATTTTGTAGAAGGGGTCGAGCTGTTGTTTATTATTGGACCAGCTACAGAATTGACCCAGGCGAGTCTATGTGGTTCGTTGGTCTAGGGGTATGATTCTCGCTTAGGGTGCGAGAGGTCCCGGGTTTAAATCCCGGACGAGCCCTAATGAGAAACAATTTTGAGATCGTTGTTGCACACCAATTCCCAGTATTGAAAACGCAATTCTTAAAAATATCTCAAATATCCAAACTCGTGCATATTGCAGAAAATATGCAACAGCGCCCCCTGGGCTTACACTTTTCGGTGGGTCGCAGAATTCAGTGTAAAACCGGCAGTCTACTTGGCAGGCTGGTATTCTTTGTTGCCATCAACCTACACCGACTTTCATGTAGGTTTACCCCAAACACTCTAGTTATTCAAACGTAGCTAAATAGTTTGACTCCGCCTCATTTCCTTTAACCAAACAAGGGCATGAGATACGCCCATCTAGGTGACGTACACCGAATTAGCAACATTAGTTGGCTGTCACTCAAGAGCCCGCGCCCCAAATTATTCATACATTTTAACCACCAATAAAATAAAAGCAACCTCCTAAAAAAATAATCACCCGACCGTTGTCATGGAGATATGAACTAAACATTCTGACTAGAATGTTTTTTTTGGACCACTCTTTAAATAGGTTGAATAAGACTGTGAAAACGGCCTGTTTAACATGTGAGTCAACGATTAATTGCTCCCTTTTGGTACCACCTCGTAGTGGCCACCCGGTGCTACTGCAATGTTTGTCACTTCAGCACTGGATGCTGGTATATCCAGAGAATGTATAATATTCGTAGACGGGCTCTGGTATATCTCGCTGTGGTTGGGGCTTGGTGCTACACAAGTCGCGATTAACTTGTTCAAATTTCCGGGATTTATAGAACCTAGTAGGCCTCTACGAATCGTCAAATCTCCTAACCTCCTTTATGCCTCCTTATGCCTCTTTTCCTTAACCTTTGTAGAAAACGTCATCGTGTCAAGGAGAGATGAAAATGTGTTTCCTTTCGAACCTCAGAAGTTACCCGGCGGCCAGCGATGGAAATGAATGATGTCCAACGCCGTAGAATGGATGTTTGGAACTATGCGAGGCTCCATATCCCGGAAGTAGGCGGCAAAAAACGCTACAACACTACATCTGTCAAAGTTTTGAACCTCAAATTTTGTAGAAGGGGTCGAGCTGTTGTTTATCATTGGACCAGCTAGACAATTGACCCAAGCGATTTCTGTTTATGTGGTTCGTTGGTCTAGGGGTATGATTCTCGCTTAGGGTGCGAGAGGTCCCGGGTTCAAATCCCGGACGAGCCCAAATGAGTAAAAATTTTGAGATCGTTGTTGCACACCAATTCCCAGGATTAAAAACGCAATTCTTAAAAATTTCTCAAATATCCAAACTCGTGCATATTGCAAAAAATATGCAACAGCGCCCCCTGGACTCACACTTTTCGGTGGGTCGCAGAATTTGGTGTAAAACCGGCAGTCTACTTGGCAGGCTGGTATTCTTTGTTGCCATCAACCTACACCTACTTTCATGTAGGTTTACCCCAAACACTTTAGTTATTCAAACGTAGCTAAATAGTTTGACTCCGCCTCATTTCCTTTAACCAAACAAGGGCATGAGATACGCCCATCTAGGTGACGTACACCGAATTAGCAACATTAGTTGGCTGTCACTCAAGAGCCCGCACCCCAAATTATTCATACATTTTAACCACCAATAAAATAAAAAGCAACCTCCTAAAAAAATAATCACCCGCCTCAGTGTTGTCATGGAGATATGAACTAAACATACTGACTAGAATGTTTTTTTTGGACCACTCTTTAAATAGGTTTAATAAGACTGTGAAAACGGCCTGTTTAACATGTGAGTCAACGATGAATTGCTCCCTTTTGGTACCACCTCGTAGTGGCCACCCGGTGCTACTGCAATGTTTGTCACGTCAGCACTGGATGCTGGTATATCCAGAGAATGTATAATATTCGTAGACGGGCTCTGGTATATCTCGCTGTGGTTGGGGCTTGGGGCTACACCAGTCACGATTAACTTGTTCAAATTTCCGGGATTTATAGAACCTAGTAGGCCTCTACGAATCGTCAAATCTCCTAACCTCCTTTATGCCTCTTTTCCTTAACCTTTGTAGAAACCGTCATCGTGTCAAGGAGAGATGAAAATGTGTTTCCTTTCAAACCTCAGAAGTTACTCGGCGGCCAGCGATGGAAATTAATGATGTCCAACGCCGTAGAATGGATGTTTGGAACTATGCGAGGCTCCATACCCCGGAAGTAGGCGGCAAAAAACGCTACAACGCTACATCTGTCAAAGTTTTGAACCTCAAATTTTGTAGATGGGGTCGAGCTGTTGTTTATCATTGGACCAGCAACATAATTGACCCAAGCGATGTCTGTCTATGTGGTTCGTTGGTCTAGGGGTATGATTCTCGCTTAGGGTGCGAGAGGTCCCGGGTTCAAATCCCGGACGAGCCCTGTCGGGAAGTTATTTTGAGATCGTTGTGTCACACCAATTCCCAGTATTGATAACGCAATTCTTAAAAATATCCAAACTCGTGCATATTGCAGAAAATATGCAACAGCGCCCCCTGGGGTCACACTTTTTGGTGGGTCGCAGAATTCGGTGTAAAACCGGCAGTCTACTTGGCAGGCTGGTATTCTTTGTTGCCATCAACCTACACCTACTTTCATGTAGGTTTACCCCAAACACTTTAGTTATTCAAACGTAGCTAAATAGTTTGACTCCGCCTCATTTCCTTTAACCAAACAAGGGCATGAGATACGCCCATCTAGGTGACGTACACCGAATTAGCAACATTAGTTGGCTGTCACTCAAGAGCCCGCGCCCCAAATTATTCATACATTTTAACCACCAATAAAATAAAAAGCAACCTCCTAAAAAAATAATCACCTGCCTCAGTGTTGTCATGGAGATATGAACTAAACATACTGACTAGAATGTTTTTTTTGGACCACTCTGTAAATAGGTTTAATAAGACTGTGAAAACGGCCTGTTTAACATGTGAGTCAACGATGAATTGCTCCCTTTTGGTACCACCTCGTAGTAGCCACCCGGTGCTACTGCAATGTTTGTCACTTCAGCACTGGATGCTGGTATATCCAGAGAATGTATAATATTCGTAGACGGGCTCTGGTATATCTTGCTGTGGTTGGGGCTTGGTGCTCCACAAGTCGCGATTAACTTGTTCAAATTTCCGGGATTCATAGAACCTAGTAGGCCTCTACGAATCGTCAAATCTCCTAACCTCCTTTATGCCTCCTTATGCCTCTTTTCCTTAACCTTTGTAGAAAACGTCATCGTGTCAAGGAGCGATGAAATGTGTTTCCTTTCGAACCTCGGAAGTTACTCGGCGGCCAGCGATGGAAATGAATGATGTCCAACGCCGTAGAATGGATGTTTGGAACTATGCGAGGCTCCATACCCCGGAAGTAGGCGGCAAAAAACGCTACAACGCTCCATCTGTCAAAGTTTTGAACCTCAAATTTTGTAGAAGGGGTCGAGCTGTTGTTTATCATTGGACCAGCTACAGAATTGACCCAAGCGAGTCTATGAGGTTTGTTGGTCTAGGGGTATGATTCTCGCTTAGGGTGCGAGAGGTCCTGGGTTCAAATCCCGGACGAGCCCTAATGAGAAACAATTTTGAGATCGTTGTTGCACACCAATTCCCAGTATTGAAAACGGAATTCTTAAAAATATCTCATATATCCAAACTCGTGCATATTGCAGAAAATATGCAACAGCGCCCCCTGGGCTCACACTTTTCGGTGGGTCGCAGAATTCGGTGTAAAACCGGCAGTCTACTTGGCAGGCTGGTATTCTTTGTTGCCATCAACCTACACCTACTTTCATGTAGGTTTACCCCAAACACTTTAGTTATTCAAACGTAGCTTAATAGTTTGACTCCGCCTCATTTCCTTTAACCAAACAAGGGCATGAGATACGCCCATCTAGGTGACGTACACCGAATTAGCAACATTAGTTGGCTGTCACTCAAGAGCCCGCGCCCCAAATTATTCATACATTTTAACCACCAATAAAATAAAAAGCAACCTCCTAAAAAATAATCACCCGACCGTTGTCATGGAGATATGAACTAAACATACTGACTAGAATGTTTTTTTTGGACCACTCTTTAAATAGGTTGAATAAGACTGTGAAAACGGCCTGTTTAACATGTGAGTCAACGATTAATTGCTCCCTTTTGGTACCACCTCGTAGTGGCCACCCGGTGCTACTGCAATGTTTGTCACTTCAGCACTGGATGCTGGTATATCCAGAGAATGTATAATATTCGTAGACGGGCTCTGGTATATCTCGCTGTGGTTGGGGCTTGGTGCTACACAAGTCGCGATTAACTTGTTCAAATTTCCGGGATTTATAGAACCTAGTAGGCCTCTACGAATCGTCAAATCTCCTAACCTCCTTTATGCCTCCTTATGCCTCTTTTCCTTAACCTTTGTAGAAAACGTCATCGTGACAAGGAGAGATGAAAATGTGTTTCCTTTCGAACCTCAGAAGTTACCCGGCGGCCAGCGATGGAAATGAATGATGTCCAACGCCGTAGAATGGATGTTTGGAACTATGCGAGGCTCCATATCCCGGAAGTAGGCGGCAAAAAACGCTACAACACTACATCTGTCAAAGTTTTGAACCTCAAATTTTGTAGAAGGGGTCGAGCTGTTGTTTATCATTGGACCAGCTAGACAATTGACCCAAGCGATTTCTGTTTATGTGGTTCGTTGGTCTAGGGGTATGATTCTCGCTTAGGGTGCGAGAGGTCCCGGGTTCAAATCCCGGACGAGCCCAAATGAGTAAAAATTTTGAGATCGTTGTTGCACACCAATTCCCAGGATTGAAAACGCAATTCTTAAAAATTTCTCAAATATCCAAACTCGTGCATATTGCAGAAAATATGCAACAGCGCCCCCTGGGCTCACACTTTTCGGTGGGTCGCAGAATTTGGTGTAAAACCGGCAGTCTACTTGGCAGGCTGGTATTCTTTGTTGCCATCAACCTACACCTACTTTCATGTAGGTTTACCCCAAACACTTTAGTTATTCAAACGTAGCTAAATAGTTTGACTCCGCCTCATTTCCTTTAACCAAACAAGGGCATGAGATACGCCCATCTAGGTGACGTACACCGAATTAGCAACATTAGTTGGCTGTCACTCAAGAGCCCGCACCCCAAATTATTCATACATTTCAACCACCAATAAAATAAAAAGCAACCTCCTAAAAAAATAATCACCCGCCTCAGTGTTGTCATGGAGATATGAACTAAACATACTGACTAGAATGTTTTTTTTGGACCACTCTTTAAATAGGTTTAATAAGACTGTGAAAACGGCCTGTTTAACATGTGAGTCAACGATGAATTGCTCCCTTTTGGTACCACCTCGTAGTGGCCACCCGGTGCTACTGCAATGTTTGTCACGTCAGCACTGGATGCTGGTATATCCAGAGAATGTATAATATTCGTAGACGGGCTCTGGTATATCTCGCTGTGGTTGGGGCTTGGGGCTACACCAGTCACGATTAACTTGGTTCAAATTTCCGGGATTTATAGAACCTAGTAGGCCTCTACGAATCGTCAAATCTCCTAACCTCCTTTATGCCTCTTTTCCTTAACCTTTGTAGAAACCGTCATCGTGTCAAGGAGAGATGAAAATGTGTTTCCTTTCAAACCTCAGAAGTTACTCGGCGGCCAGCGATGGAAATTAATGATGTCCAACGCCGTAGAATGGATGTTTGGAACTATGCGAGGCTCCATACCCCGGAAGTAGGCGGCAAAAAACGCTACAACGCTACATCTGTCAAAGTTTTGAACCTCAAATTTTGTAGAAGGGGTCGAGCTGTTGTTTATCATTGGACCAGCAACATAATTGACCCAAGCGATGTCTGTCTATGTGGTTCGTTGGTCTAGGGGTATGATTCTCGCTTAGGGTGCGAGAGGTCCCGGGTTCAAATCCTGGACGAGCCCTGTCGGGAAGTTATTTTGAGATCGTTGTGTCACACCAATTCCCAGTATTGATAACGCAATTCTTAAAAATATCCAAACTCGTGCATATTGCAGAAAATATGCAACAGCGCCCCCTGGGGTCACACTTTTTGGTGGGTCGCAGAATTCGGTGTAAAACCGGCAGTCTACTTGGCAGGCTGGTATTCTTTGTTGCCATCAACCTACACCTACTTTCATGTAGGTTTACCCCAAACACTTTAGTTATTCAAACGTAGCTAAATAGTTTGACTCCGCCTCATTTCCTTTAACCAAACAAGGGCATGAGATACGCCCATCTAGGTGACGTACACCGAATTAGCAACATTAGTTGGCTGTCACTCAAGAGCCCGCGCCCCAAATTATTCATACATTTTAACCACCAATAAAATAAAAAGCAACCTCCTAAAAAAATAATCACCTGCCTCAGTGTTGTCATGGAGATATGAAC
The DNA here is from genome assembly GCF_026213295.1 of Gadus chalcogrammus. NCBI lineage: Eukaryota > Metazoa > Chordata > Actinopteri > Gadiformes > Gadidae > Gadus > Gadus chalcogrammus. The sequence continues at coordinate 4,529,954 of NC_079434.1, read as the reverse complement.
TAAACATACTGACTAGAATGTTTTTTTTTGGACCACTCTGTAAATAGGTTTAATAAGACTGTGAAAACGGCCTGTTTAACATGTGAGTCAACGATGAATTGCTCCCTTTTGGTACCACCTCGTAGTGGCCACCCGGTGCTACTGCAATGTTTGTCACTTCAGCACTGGATGCTGGTATATCCAGAGAATGTATAATATTCGTAGACGGGCTCTGGTATATCTTGCTGTGGTTGGGGCTTGGTGCTCCACAAGTCGCGATTAACTTGTTCAAATTTCCGGGATTCATAGAACCTAGTAGGCCTCTACGAATCGTCAAATCTCCTAACCTCCTTTATGCCTCCTTATGCCTCTTTTCCTTAACCTTTGTAGAAAACGTCATCGTGTCAAGGAGAGATGAAAATGTGTTTCCTTTCGAACCTCGGAAGTTACTCGGCGGCCAGCGATGGAAATGAATGATGTCCAACGCCGTAGAATGGATCTTTGGAACTATGCGAGGCTCCATACCCCGGAAGTAGGCGGCAAAAAACGCTACAACGCTCCATTTGTCAAAGTTTTGAACCTCAAATTTTGTAGAAGGGGTCGAGCTGTTGTTTATTATTGGACCAGCTACAGAATTGACCCAGGCGAGTCTATGTGGTTCGTTGGTCTAGGGGTATGATTCTCGCTTAGGGTGCGAGAGGTCCCGGGTTCAAATCCCGGACGAGCCCTAATGAGAAACAATTTTGAGATCGTTGTTGCACACCAATTCCCAGTATTGAAAACGCAATTCTTAAAAATATCTCAAATATCCAAACTCGTGCATATTGCAGAAAATATGCAACAGCGCCCCCTGGGCTTACACTTTTCGGTGGGTCGCAGAATTCGGTGTAAAACCGGCAGTCTACTTGGCAGGCTGGTATTCTTTGTTGCCATCAACCTACACCGACTTTCATGTAGGTTTACCCCAAACACTCTAGTTATTCAAACGTAGCTAAATAGTTTGACTCCGCCTCATTTCCTTTAACCAAACAAGGGCATGAGATACGCCCATCTAGGTGACGTACACCGAATTAGCAACATTAGTTGGCTGTCACTCAAGAGCCCGCGCCCCAAATTATTCATACATTTTAACCACCAATAAAATAAAAAGCAACCTCCTAAAAAAATAATCACCCGACCGTTGTCATGGAGATATGAACTAAACATTCTGACTAGAATGTTTTTTTTGGACCACTCTTTAAATAGGTTGAATAAGACTGTGAAAACGGCCTGTTTAACATGTGAGTCAACGATTAATTGCTCCCTTTTGGTACCACCTCGTAGTGGCCACCCGGTGCTACTGCAATGTTTGTCACTTCAGCACTGGATGCTGGTATATCCAGAGAATGTATAATATTCGTAGACGGGCTCTGGTATATCTCGCTGTGGTTGGGGCTTGGTGCTACACAAGTCGCGATTAACTTGTTCAAATTTCCGGGATTTATAGAACCTAGTAGGCCTCTACGAATCGTCAAATCTCCTAACCTCCTTTATGCCTCCTTATGCCTCTTTTCCTTAACCTTTGTAGAAAACGTCATCGTGTCAAGGAGAGATGAAAATGTGTTTCCTTTCGAACCTCAGAAGTTACCCGGCGGCCAGCGATGGAAATGAATGATGTCCAACGCCGTAGAATGGATGTTTGGAACTATGCGAGGCTCCATATCCCGGAAGTAGGCGGCAAAAAACGCTACAACACTACATCTGTCAAAGTTTTGAACCTCAAATTTTGTAGAAGGGGTCGAGCTGTTGTTTATCATTGGACCAGCTAGACAATTGACCCAAGCGATTTCTGTTTATGTGGTTCGTTGGTCTAGGGGTATGATTCTCGCTTAGGGTGCGAGAGGTCCCGGGTTCAAATCCCGGACGAGCCCAAATGAGTAAAAATTTTGAGATCGTTGTTGCACACCAATTCCCAGGATTAAAAACGCAATTCTTAAAAATTTCTCAAATATCCAAACTCGTGCATATTGCAAAAAATATGCAACAGCGCCCCCTGGACTCACACTTTTCGGTGGGTCGCAGAATTTGGTGTAAAACCGGCAGTCTACTTGGCAGGCTGGTATTCTTTGTTGCCATCAACCTACACCTACTTTCATGTAGGTTTACCCCAAACACTTTAGTTATTCAAACGTAGCTAAATAGTTTGACTCCGCCTCATTTCCTTTAACCAAACAAGGGCATGAGATACGCCCATCTAGGTGACGTACACCGAATTAGCAACATTAGTTGGCTGTCACTCAAGAGCCCGCACCCCAAATTATTCATACATTTTAACCACCAATAAAATAAAAAGCAACCTCCTAAAAAAATAATCACCCGCCTCAGTGTTGTCATGGAGATATGAACTAAACATACTGACTAGAATGTTTTTTTTGGACCACTCTTTAAATAGGTTTAATAAGACTGTGAAAACGGCCTGTTTAACATGTGAGTCAACGATGAATTGCTCCCTTTTGGTACCACCTCGTAGTGGCCACCCGGTGCTACTGCAATGTTTGTCACGTCAGCACTGGATGCTGGTATATCCAGAGAATGTATAATATTCGTAGACGGGCTCTGGTATATCTCGCTGTGGTTGGGGCTTGGGGCTACACCAGTCACGATTAACTTGTTCAAATTTCCGGGATTTATAGAACCTAGTAGGCCTCTACGAATCGTCAAATCTCCTAACCTCCTTTATGCCTCTTTTCCTTAACCTTTGTAGAAACCGTCATCGTGTCAAGGAGAGATGAAAATGTGTTTCCTTTCAAACCTCAGAAGTTACTCGGCGGCCAGCGATGGAAATTAATGATGTCCAACGCCGTAGAATGGATGTTTGGAACTATGCGAGGCTCCATACCCCGGAAGTAGGCGGCAAAAAACGCTACAACGCTACATCTGTCAAAGTTTTGAACCTCAAATTTTGTAGAAGGGGTCGAGCTGTTGTTTATCATTGGACCAGCAACATAATTGACCCAAGCGATGTCTGTCTATGTGGTTCGTTGGTCTAGGGGTATGATTCTCGCTTAGGGTGCGAGAGGTCCCGGGTTCAAATCCCGGACGAGCCCTGTCGGGAAGTTATTTTGAGATCGTTGTGTCACACCAATTCCCAGTATTGATAACGCAATTCTTAAAAATATCCAAACTCGTGCATATTGCAGAAAATATGCAACAGCGCCCCCTGGGGTCACACTTTTTGGTGGGTCGCAGAATTCGGTGTAAAACCGGCAGTCTACTTGGCAGGCTGGTATTCTTTGTTGCCATCAACCTACACCTACTTTCATGTAGGTTTACCCCAAACACTTTAGTTATTCAAACGTAGCTAAATAGTTTGACTCCGCCTCATTTCCTTTAACCAAACAAGGGCATGAGATACGCCCATCTAGGTGACGTACACCGAATTAGCAACATTAGTTGGCTGTCACTCAAGAGCCCGCGCCCCAAATTATTCATACATTTTAACCACCAATAAAATAAAAAGCAACCTCCTAAAAAAATAATCACCTGCCTCAGTGTTGTCATGGAGATATGAACTAAACATACTGACTAGAATGTTTTTTTTGGACCACTCTGTAAATAGGTTTAATAAGACTGTGAAAACGGCCTGTTTAACATGTGAGTCAACGATGAATTGCTCCCTTTTGGTACCACCTCGTAGTAGCCACCCGGTGCTACTGCAATGTTTGTCACTTCAGCACTGGATGCTGGTATATCCAGAGAATGTATAATATTCGTAGACGGGCTCTGGTATATCTTGCTGTGGTTGGGGCTTGGTGCTCCACAAGTCGCGATTAACTTGTTCAAATTTCCGGGATTCATAGAACCTAGTAGGCCTCTACGAATCGTCAAATCTCCTAACCTCCTTTATGCCTCATTATGCCTCTTTTCCTTAACCTTTGTAGAAAACGTCATCGTGTCAAGGAGCGATGAAAATGTGTTTCCTTTCGAACCTCGGAAGTTACTCGGCGGCCAGCGATGGAAATGAATGATGTCCAACGCCGTAGAATGGATGTTTGGAACTATGCGAGGCTCCATACCCCGGAAGTAGGCGGCAAAAAACGCTACAACGCTCCATCTGTCAAAGTTTTGAACCTCAAATTTTGTAGAAGGGGTCGAGCTGTTGTTTATCATTGGACCAGCTACAGAATTGACCCAAGCGAGTCTATGAGGTTTGTTGGTCTAGGGGTATGATTCTCGCTTAGGGTGTGAGAGGTCCTGGGTTCAAATCCCGGACGAGCCCTAATGAGAAACAATTTTGAGATCGTTGTTGCACACCAATTCCCAGTATTGAAAACGGAATTCTTAAAAATATCTCAAATATCCAAACTCGTGCATATTGCAGAAAATATGCAACAGCGCCCCCTGGGCTCACACTTTTCGGTGGGTCGCAGAATTCGGTGTAAAACCGGCAGTCTACTTGGCAGGCTGGTATTCTTTGTTGCCATCAACCTACACCTACTTTCATGTAGGTTTACCCCAAACACTTTAGTTATTCAAACGTAGCTTAATAGTTTGACTCCGCCTCATTTCCTTTAACCAAACAAGGGCATGAGATACGCCCATCTAGGTGACGTACACCGAATTAGCAACATTAGTTGGCTGTCACTCAAGAGCCCGCGCCCCAAATTATTCATACATTTTAACCACCAATAAAATAAAAAGCAACCTCCTAAAAAAATAATCACCCGACCGTTGTCATGGAGATATGAACTAAACATACTGACTAGAATGTTTTTTTTGGACCACTCTGTAAATAGGTTGAATAAGACTGTGAAAACGGCCTGTTTAACATGTGAGTCAACGATTAATTGCTCCCTTTTGGTACCACCTCGTAGTGGCCACCCGGTGCTACTGCAATGTTTGTCACTTCAGCACTGGATGCTGGTATATCCAGAGAATGTATAATATTCGTAGACGGGCTCTGGTATATCTCGCTGTGGTTGGGGCTTGGTGCTACACAAGTCGCGATTAACTTGTTCAAATTTCCGGGATTTATAGAACCTAGTAGGCCTCTACGAATCGTCAAATCTCCTAACCTCCTTTATGCCTCCTTATGCCTCTTTTCCTTAACCTTTGTAGAAAACGTCATCGTGTCAAGGAGAGATGAAAATGTGTTTCCTTTCGAACCTCAGAAGTTACCCGGCGGCCAGCGATGGAAATGAATGATGTCCAACGCCGTAGAATGGATGTTTGGAACTATGCGAGGCTCCATATCCCGGAAGTAGGCGGCAAAAAACGCTACAACACTACATCTGTCAAAGTTTTGAACCTCAAATTTTGTAGAAGGGGTCGAGCTGTTGTTTATCATTGGACCAGCTAGACAATTGACCCAAGCGATTTCTGTTCATGTGGTTCGTTGGTCTAGGGGTATGATTCTTGCTTAGGGTGCGAGAGGTCCCGGGTTCAAATCCCGGACGAGCCCTAATGAGAAACAATTTTGAGATCGTTGTTGCACACCAATTCCCAGTATTGAAAACGGAATTCTTAAAAATATCCAAACTCGTGCATATTGCAGAAAATATGCAACAGCGCCCCCTGGGCTCACACTTTTCGGTGGGTCGCAGAATTCGGTGTAAAACCGGCAGTCTACTTGGCAGGCTGGTATTCTTTGTTGCCATCAACCTACACCTACTTTCATGTAGGTTTACCCCAAACACTTTAGTTATTCAAACGTAGCTTAATAGTTTGACTCCGCCTCATTTCCTTTAACCAAACAAGGGCATGAGATACGCCCATCTAGGTGACGTACACCGAATTAGCAACATTAGTTGGCTGTCACTCAAGAGCCCGCGCCCCAAATTATTCATACATTTTAACCACCAATAAAATAAAAAGCAACCTCCTAAAAAATAATCACCCGCCTCAGTGTTGTCATGGAGATATGAACTAAACATACTGACTAGAATGTTTTTTTTGGACCACTCTGTAAATAGGTTTAATAAGACTGTGAAAACGGCCTGTTTAACATGTGAGTCAACGATGAATTGCTCCCTTTTGGTACCACCTCGTAGTAGCCACCCGGTGCTACTGCAATGTTTGTCACTTCAGCACTGGATGCTGGTATATCCAGAGAATGTATAATATTCGTAGACGGGCTCTGGTATATCTTGCTGTGGTTGGGGCTTGGTGCTCCACAAGTCGCGATTAACTTGTTCAAATTTCCGGGATTCATAGAACCTAGTAGGCCTCTACGAATCGTCAAATCTCCTAACCTCCTTTATGCCTCCTTATGCCTCTTTTTCTTAACCTTTGTAGAAAACGTCATCGTGTCAAGGAGAGATGAAAATGTGTTTCCTTTCGAACCTCAGAAGTTACTCGGCGGCCAGCGATGGAAATGAATGATGTCCAACGCCGTAGAATGGATGTTTGGAACTATGCGAGGCTCCATATCCCGGAAGTAGGCGGCAAAAAACGCTACAACACTACATCTGTCAAAGTTTTGAACCTCAAATTTTGTAGAAGGGGTCGAGCTGTTGTTTATCATTGGACCAGCTAGACAATTGACCCAAGCGATTTCTGTTTATGTGGTTCGTTGGTCTAGGGGTATGATTCTCGCTTAGGGTGCGAGAGGTCCCGGGTTCAAGTCCCGGACGAGCCCAAATGAGAAACAATTTTGAGATCGTTGTTGCACACCAATTCCCAGTATTGAAAACGGAATTCTTAAAAATATCTCAAATATCCAAACTCGTGCATATTGCAGAAAATATGCAACAGCGCCCCCTGGGCTCACACTTTTCGGTGGGTCGCAGAATTCGGTGTAAAACCGGCAGTCTACTTGGCAGGCTGGTATTCTTTGTTGCCATCAACCTACACCTACTTTCATGTAGGTTTACCCCAAACACTTTAGTTATTCAAACGTAGCTTAATAGTTTGAGTCCGCCTCATTTCCTTTAACCAAACAAGGGCATGAGATACGCCCATCTAGGTGACGTACACCGAATTAGCAACATTAGTTGGCTGTCACTCAAGAGCCCGCGCCCCAAATTATTCATACATTTTAACCACCAATAAAATAAAAAGCAACCTCCTAAAAAATAATCACCCGCCTCAGTGTTGTCATGGAGATATGAACTAAACATACTGACCAGAATGTTTTTTTTGGACCACTCTGTAAATAGGTTTAATAAGGCTGTGAAAACGGCCTGTTTAACATGTGAGTCAACGATGAATTGCTCCCTTTTGGTACCACCTCGTAGTAGCCACCCGGTGCTACTGCAATGTTTGTCACTTCAGCACTGGATGCTGGTATATCCAGAGAATGTATAATATTCGTAGACGGGCTCTGGTATATCTTGCTGTGGTTGGGGCTTGGTGCTCAACAAGTCGCGATTAACTTGTTCAAATTTCCGGGATTTATAGAACCTAGTAGGCCTCTACGAATCGTCAAATCTCCTAACCTCCTTTATGCCTCCTTATGCCTCTTTTCCTTAACCTTTGTAGAAAACGTCATCGTGTCAAGGAGAGATGAAAATGTGTTTCCTTTCGAACCTCGGAAGTTACTCGGCGGCCAGTGATGGAAATGAATGATGTCCAACGCCGTAGAATGGATGTTTGGAACTATGCGAGGCTCCATACCCCGGAAGTAGGCGGCAAAAAACGCTACAACGCTCCATCTGTCAAAGTTTTGAACCTCAAATTTTGTAGAGGGGGTCGAGCTGTTGTTTATCATTGGACCAGCTACAGAATTGACCCAAGCGGGTCTATGTGGTTCGTTGGTCTAGGGGTATGATTCTCGCTTAGGGTGCGAGAGGTCCCGGGTTCAAATCCTGGACGAGCCCTAATGAGAAACAATTTTGAGATCGTTGTTGCACAGCAATTCCCAGTATTGAAAACGCAATTCTTAAAAATATCTCAAATATCCAAACTCGTGCATATTGCAGAAAATATGCAACAGCGCCCCCTGGGCTCACACTTTTCGGTGGGTCGCAGAATTCGGTGTAAAACCGGCAGTCTACTTGGCAGGCTGGTATTCTTTGTTGCCATCAACCTACACCTACTTTCATGTAGGTTTACCCCAAACACTTTAGTTATTCAAACGTAGCTATATAGTTTGACTCCGCCTCATTTCCTTTAACCAAACAAGGGCATGAGATACGCCCATCTAGGTGACGTACACCGAATTAGCAACATTAGTTGGCTGTCACTCAAGAGCCCGCGCCCCAAATTATTCATACATTTTAACCACCAATAAAATAAAAAGCAACCTCCTAAAAAAATAATCACCCGACCGTTGTCATGGAGATATGAACTAAACATACTGACTAGAATGTTTTTTTTGGACAACTCTTTAAATAGGTTGAATAAGACTGTGAAAACGGCCTGTTTAACATGTGAGTCAACGATTAATTGCTCCCTTTTGGTACCACCTCGTAGTGGCCACCCGGTGCTACTGCAATGTTTGTCACTTCAGCACTGGATGCTGGTATATCCAGAGAATGTATAATATTCGTAGACGGGCTCTGGTATATCTCGCTGTGGTTGGGGCTTGGTGCTACACAAGTCGCGATTAACTTGTTCAAATTTCCGGGATTTATAGAACCTAGTAGGCCTCTACGAATCGTCAAGTCTCCTAACCTCCTTTATGCCTCCTTATGCCTCTTTTCCTTAACCTTTGTAGAAAACGTCATCGTGTCAAGGAGAGATGAAAATGTGTTTCCTTTCGTAGCTAAATAGTTTGACTCCGCCTCATTTCCTTTAACCAAACAAGGGCATGAGATACGCCCATCTAGGTGACGTACACCGAATTAGCAACATTAGTTGGCTGTCACTCAAGAGCCCGCGCCCCAAATTATTCATACATTTTAACCACCAATAAAATAAAAAGCAACCTCCTAAAAAAATAATCACCCGACCCAGTGTTGTCATGGAGATATGAACTAAACATACTGACTAGAATGTTTTTTTTGGACCACTCTTTAAATAGGTTGAATAAGACTGTGAAAACGGCCTGTTTAACATGTGAGTCAACGATTAATTGCTCCCTTTTGGTACCACCTCGTAGTAGCCACCCGGTGCTACTGCAATGTTTGTCACTTCAGCACTGGATGCTGGTATATCCAGAGAATGTATAATATTCGTAGACGGGCTCTGGTATATCTCGCTGTGGTTGGGGCTTGGGGCTACACCAGTCACGATTAACTTGTTCAAATTTCCGGGATTTATAGAACCTAGTAGGCCTCTACGAATCGTCAAATCTCCTAACCTCCTTTATCCCTCTTTTCCTTAACCTTTGTAGAAACCGTCATCGTGTCAAGGAGAGATGAAAAATGTGTTTCCTTTCAAACCTCAGAAGTTACGCGGTGGCCAGCGATGGAAAATAATGATGTCCAACGCCGTAGAATGGATGTTTGGAACTATGCGAGGCTCCATACCCCGGAAGTAGGCGGCAAAAAACGCTACAACGCTACATCTGTCAAAGTTTTGAACCTCAAATTTTGTAGAAGGGGTCGAGCTGTTGTTTATGATTGGACCAGCAACATATTTGACCCAAGCGATGTCTGTCTATGTGGTTCGTTGGTCTAGGGGTATGATTCTCACTTAGGGTGCGAGAGGTCCCGAGTTCAAATCCCGGACGAGCCCTGTCGGGAAGTTATTTTGAGATCGTTGTTGCACACCAATTCCCAGTATTGATAACGCAATTCTTAAAAATATCTCAAATATCCAAACTCATGCATATTGCATAAAATATGCAACAGCGCCCCCTGGGCTCACACTTTTCGGTGGGTCGCAGAATTCGGTGTAAAACCGGCAGTCTACTTGGCAGGCTGGTATTCTTTGTTGCCATCAACCTACACCTACTTTCATGTAGGTTTACCCCAAACACTTTAGTTATTCAAACGTAACCCCAAAGCACGTATCTCAACGTTATCAAGTTCAGTCCCTGAACGAAGATTACGAAAATAAAATGCACATTTCTCGTTAGAAAACCCATTTGAAAGACGAAGCTATATTGATTTAGATATTCATTAAAATAAATATCAGCTATCTTGTTTGTTTTTGCAGACGCAATCTTGAAGTCACGAGACACAAAGAAAATAATAAGCCCAAAAATGTGACTAACCCTCAGATACACACAATTCCAAACCAAAACGAACAAATAAGCATGTCACCACATTGGTTATGTATTTCATATCTGTGCACAGCTATAGCAATTTGACCAAAATCTGCTTAAACAAAGAACAAAAATCAAATAAAAGAAACGTAACTTTTTCTGCAAGCAATAATGAACTTACCTCTGTTGTTTATGTCATCAAAGTTATGTATGATTGCATAACATAGATAATCTAGGGTCCTGGCAAAAAATTGAATCCTAACACGAACTCTATAAGCAAGTTTTTCTCGTAATAAATAGCCTACTTGATATAGGTTAATTATATTGAAATTGATCACCATATTGTTGCCGTATGGTTCAATTGTGATGGTTTGGCCTAGTGTCGTTGAATTATATTCACCCTGACCTTGCAATAGTTATGTTTCACACTTTTTGCATTGGTTTGCATTGGATATATTGTTTCATTTGGGGACCAACCTCTGTACATGTACAACATGTTCTCATCTGATGTTTCCAGACAATACAAGTTACATCCTTATTGTTTCTCAGGTTCTCATTATTTTGCTACATGCCCTGAACAACTTTCTTCTTTTTTTTTTTTTTAATGGTAGAATAGCCAAAGTAAAAAACAGAACAATTCGAGAAAGCAAATATCAGTTGTCAGGTCCATTACTCTGCCTTTCTCATTATTAGGATTTCAAACATTGGATGGCAAATATCAGTTGTATGTCTTTTCTAGAGAATGACAATTGCTTCAAGCGAGCGTCCTTATGTCCACTTATTCTTTTATATATATATATAATATATATATATATATATATATATATATATAATATATCAAATACCCAAAGGGCAGATCTCAAACAAGAAGCCTATTTTACATAAAGGATATTGTTAGCTGAGCTTTCAAACACTGTAGAATGCAGACAAAAGCACATATCTCAATTATAAAATTGGTTTAAATTTGGCATTTGCATTAACTAATTATTAGTACTATATAGACTATAGTTTATTCGTTAAAATGTGTGAATATTGAATCAACATGAGAGGAGAGTTCCTGTGTACAGGGCCTAACATTTGGGGCTAGGCACCTGAGGCCAAGCACACTGGATTAAAATAGCTGCGTAAACTGAATTGAATCGAATTGAATTGAAAAAGTTTTTACTTCAAACAAGTAAATAATAATAATAAAAAAGCAATAATAAACAATCAAATAAATGAAACAAGTGGACAGTTACAATAAAGTAATATTTACACACAATGAAAACCACAAAAGAAGAAACTGTCTTACACATGCTTTACCTGTTCGAAAAGGGGTGAGAAGAAGAAAACTTATTTAATCTCACCCCTTCTCCCTAATTTATTTATCTATAATGAGTATTAGGATAATGGATAATGGATAATATATAACTGAAATCTACATCATATACTTTTGTCTCCCCTTGCTGGCCAGGGGTGGACTTGCAACAGCGTGGTTAAAA
>NC_079434.1:4475925-4513425 GCF_026213295.1 Gadus chalcogrammus | reverse complement strand
TACGGAGTCGGATTACGGAGTCGGAGTAGTATACTTGGCTAAACGTTCCGGGGGGAACTCCGACTTCTGCATTGCAAAACAAGCCTTTACATTCGCCATACTAACGGTTTATACGCCACATTTACACACCGCGGTCCACCTCTGTAACCACACCGAAGTGCCTGTACCGTGACGGTTCGGTACAAATACGTGTATCGTTACTCCCCTAATAGTACATCCTCATTGGGCTGATTCGTTACTTTGTACGCATAGCAGTGGAGGCTTCTCCATTGAGGAGAGGGAGGAAGATCCTCCCTAAGATTGTTAGGAATAAAAAATGTAGATTGCCCAGACTATTGTAATGAATTAATGCCCTTAAATATGACTACTTTATTGCCTTTGAATATATAATGTTCGTTTCCCTGGGTAAAGGGACATTAGCACCCCCTATCGCCTATTGACAATTACTTCAGGGAGGAACGTCCTCCCTCCGCCTCCGTTGACTCCCATTCATTTTCCCGAAAGTACTGGCGGCCGGTGGATAACATGGGTTTCAATGGGAGAGAGGAGGAAAATCCTCCTCTGAGTGGGTGGGACCTTAAGGGGTCTGATTCGCACAAAAATCTATCCGTCTGCGCTATGAACCATTAAGCAGGATCCCTGGATGTTGAGCAGTGTTGCCAGATTGGTCCGATTTCCCACCCAATTGGGCTACTTTTAACCATGTTAGGCTGGAAAGATTATCATTGGGCGGGAAATCTGCCCAATCTGGCAACGCTGTCGATAGCAAACCCGGTCTGCATTGCCGCGGTGCACAGTCTGAGAGACGCAGAGCAAGTGAAATCTGCGATAGCGAGATCCTAAATGCACAATGGAAACATTGGAAACGGAGGACATTGTTAACGTCTTATTACAAAAAGCATTCCATTCATTCAGTTACAGTGCTAAGTTAGCAACCAAAGAAAGAGGTAGACCACTTCCCAAAATCAAGGTCACCAGAAGTAATGGCAACGTCAGTGTTGTGAGTGCTAAATAGTTTGCTAGGTACGCATGACTTACTGGTAGCATTACAAGCAATTGTAACTGAAAATAAACATAGCTAAATAACTTCAGTCAGTGAGGGCAAAAATAGGCCCAATGATAGGCCCAGATTTTTTGATTTACTTTTACCAATCAATAGTAGGCCTGATTTGACTTAATATGCTTTGCATCCTTTCCTTCTCAAATTACAGTGATGCCACTGGTGGCTTTGTATACATTTTGTTCACATAACTCCCTCCCTGCTATTTTGTAGTTCACCAAAACACCCTGAAACAACTTGAGTCTCACATTCTTATACCACCATACACCAACAGTGCAAGCAGGCCAATAGCAACCAAGCGCGCAGTCCTTCCTCCCTCACTTTAAAAACCACCAGCCGCCACTGACGCATAGGTAATCCCTCTCTCTCTTCCCCTCCCCTTCTCATATTTATCCCACTCCTCCAGATGAACGACACTCAGCCTCCAGAGGAGGATATTCTAGGAGGGGACCATGTTCCCATCGCTGAGGCTCCTGGCTCCCCCCTTGCCACAGAGCCCCAGTCAGGGGAGCCCCAGGACCCTATCCCCCCCTCAGATATGGAGCTCCAGGGCAGTGAGCAGGAAGGCGTTTCCCTCCCAGAGAAGAGATCCCACGGTGGGCTGGAGAGTCTAGCGGAGCAGCCGGTGGAAACGGATGAAATCCCAAACCTCATGATAACGCAGAATCTAAATCCTCCTCCTATTGAGCTGAGAAGAGGTGGGGAGCATTTAATGTTTCCTCAAAACATGACAGGGATGATGGTGTTAATACCAATTGGAACCGTTGATTAGAGATCTCTCTCTATCTTTTTCTCTCTCTCTCTCTCTCTCTCTCTCTCTCTCTCTCTCTCTCTCTCTCTCTCTCTCTCTCTAACTCTGAATATTACAAATGACATCGTAAAATTGTTTGTCATGATTGAGTCCACATCTGATTTTTATGATTGTTATTGGCAGATGTGTGTATTTGTGTGTATTAATGTCTTTGTTTATCATTATCATAAACAGAGTCAATTGCCAAGAGCTACCGGCGAGTAGGAGGGATCAAACTAGCAAGCACAAATCAAATGGTCTCTCCCATCGCCGGTAACGCCTCCATCACTGGCATCTCGGTAAGGGACGGAGCACTGCATTGTGATTTTTGTGTCAAAGTTTTGCCCAGTTCTTTCATGCCCTGTCCAGATGTGGACTGATGTTTTGGTGGCTGGCGGCGGTCCCCAGGTGTCCGGTAAACGAACCATGGTTCTGTCCAACGAGGCCAAGAGAGAGATGGCCAGAAAGGCCCGGGCCCTGAAGGAAGAGAGAAAGGCTGCGCTGGACGGTCGACACAGGTACCTGATCAGCAGGCTGGCTGACTCCGGGCCACTGCCGGAGCACGAGGCGGAGGAAGTTCTCATCTCAGATGACAAGGTAAAACTTGAGTCGGTCAGTTGGAAGAAGAGGTAGAATCATGAGTCAGTTAGTTGGATGATGAGGTAGAAACATGAGTCAGTTAGTTGGAAGAAAAGGTAGAATCATGAGTCAGTTAGTTGGATGAAGAGGTAGAAACATGAGTCAGTTAGTTGGATGAAGAGGTAGAATCATGAGTCAGTTAGTTGGAAGAAGAGGTAGAAACATGAGTCGGTCAGTTGGAAGAAGAGGTAGAATCATGAGTCAGTTAGTTGGATGATGAGGTAGAAACATGAGTCAGTTAGTTGGATGAAGAGGTAGAAACATGAGTCAGTTAGTTGGATGAAAAGGTAGAAACATGTTAAATAGTTACATGAGCCAAACATAGTGGGCAATAGCCAGCACATATTCATAAAGTGGATGTTAACCCTAAAACGGTTGTTGGTTCTACGGCCATTAAAACTCTGTCGGACCCTCTCTCTTAGTTCAGGCTGATAGAGGACTTCTTTGCTGCCAATGGATCCAAAAGGCTTATTTTCTTCTATCAAGACACAAAACAGGTTTGAAAATCTTTGTCTCTTCTCTAGCCTAACTCACCTCAGTGAGCATTAATTGGTCGGTCCTGCTTTTCTCGCTTTACTCCGTAATTTTCTTCCCACATTTGGTTAAATGTGAATATAACTTATCCTTATCACTTCATTATCGTACTTATCTTTCTCTCTGTCTCTGTCTCTGTCTCTTTCTCTCTCTCTCTCTCTCTCTCTCTCTCTCTCTCTCTCTCTCTCTCTCTCTCTCTCTCTCTCTCTCTCTCTCTCTCTCTCTCTCTCTCTCTCTCTCTGTCTCTCTCTCTCCCTCACCCCCTCTCTCCCTCTCTCTCGCTCTGATTGTCTATCTCTTTCTCCCTCTAGTCCTCTTCCAATATGGAGGCCAACAGCAGTGGTCCCGCAATCAGAAAGCTCTTCCTGACCACAGGAAGTTCTGAGGTGAGGTCACCAGCACACACCCATATATATTGCGTTTGGATTGGTAAGGGTCCTGTTGGGGATACACAAATGATATCTGACTGTTTAGGTAATCACTACACCAGTATAGTTACACTGGCTAACTCCCAGTTACGAGTACTTCACGGATTAGAAGTTCACAGAGGGAATGTGTTGAAAATTATGTTTTCAAAGAAACTGAAGTCCACCAAATGGTTAGATCGAGGGTCAACTACAACTTGCTTATTTCGGTTTAGAAATATATCGGTTTAGAAATTACTTTGTTCACCGTAGGCATTAGGTAATCATTTTATTTCTGCCTCATCGTTGCTCAAGAGTCCCAGGGTGACGACAGAAACGATGTTGACTTTTCTTACTTTCACGAAGCCTGGCTGTGTTTTGTTCCGTTGCTATAGAAGAAAAGCTGATGATTGATGTCATTGTGTGCATGTTTGTTTGTTACTGTGTGTGTGTGTGTGTGTGTATGTGTGTGTGTGTGTGTGTGTGTGTGTGTGTGTGTGTGTGTGTGTGTGTGTGTGTGTGTGTGTGTGTGTGTGTGTGTGTGTGTGTGTCGGTCTGTGAGAGAGTCAAGGGTTGCTGAAGTTACGACACAAACACAACCACTTTGTTATTCGCTGATATTTGCAATGTGGATAAAACCATTTGCCTCCATTCACTTGCACTGTCTGTCTATCTCCTCTCTGTCGGTCTGTCTCTCTGTTGGTCTGTCTGTCTGATTGTATTGCAGCCTTTGCTAGGAAAGTGTATGTTCTTTCTGAGGACGACAGACAAGGCGATCACCACTGCTAATGTACAACAGGTCAGTAGAGAACCAGCATAAGCTTTCAGACAGCCAGCAAGCCAGTCAGTCAGCCAGTCACACTGCCAGTAAGTCTGTGAGTCAGTCAGCCAGTCCTTCTTAATTTCCAGTACATGTACATCCTATTTGTGTGTTAGTCCTTTACTTGTTTCCCTTGTTCGAGGCTAAGGGAGTACTTCCTGTGTGTACAGGAAGTGAACTTTGGCCAGCTGGACTGCTGTGACGACAGCTTGCTGCAGAGTGTGGAGAGGCTTCTGTCCCAGGTCATGCTACCTGCTCTACGCTCCCAGCAGGTTGGGGAGAGCACACAGTCTCAACACTCAATGCACATTAACAGGGGTGGACTTCAAATAGCGTATACTGATATAGCAATATAGCAATGCTTTAATTCTACTCCTCTTTTAATTCTGTACCTACTGTGTACAATTCTGTATTCATCCTCCAACGTCCCAGAACCCAAACCCATACCCCCCACACACACACCCATGCCTGCACAACTGTACCCCCACACACACTCAAACACCTACTGCTGTCTCCGCCTGATAATCTTTTTTATTCTGTTTTCTTTGTACTATTTATTTAATTTTATTTCAGTTAATTTGTTAATTATTGTTCTAGTCAGTTAAATGTGTAAATAAATATGCTCTCTCTCTCTCTCTCTCTCTCTCTCTCTCTCTCTCTCTCTCTCTCTCTCTCTCTCTCTCTCTCTCTCTCTCTCTCTCTCTCTCTCTCTCTCTCTCTCCCCCTCTCCCCCTCTCTCTCCCCCTGTCCCCCTCTCTCTCTCTCTCTCCCCCTCTCTCTCCCCCTCTCTCTCTCTCTCTCTTTCTCTCCCTCTCTGCCCCTCTCTCTGCCCCTCTCTCTCTCCCTCTGTCCAGAGCTGGGGCAGCATGAAGGAGGGCCAGGGCAGCCCTGATGTGCAGGTGTTCCTGGGGTCCGTGGAGCACTTCATCAGCCACCTGAGCTCAGCCAGGCTCAACATGGAGAACCTCTTCCAGCTGCAGCCCCCGGAGCAGCAGGACCTGCTGGAGGCCGTGGACCAGCTGAGCAGCCCTGCAGACTACAACGACGCGGGTAGAGTACACTGGTCACACTCACGCCCACGTGCATTGAATGCACACTGACGTACACAGTATTAGCCCACATTCTGTTTTGCATACAAGCATACGTGTGAACATGCACACACGCAAGCATATGCACCCACATGCATGCACACACATGAGCATAAACGTCCATTCACACACATACAACCTCAGCCAACATGCTCACTCTCATGCACGCACACATACCTGAAACCAGCCTGAAACCAGTCTACCTGCACTACATGCAGGTAGACAAACGTGCACACACACATTCACAAACACACATGCTTGTGGATCACAATTTGTGATATAGTAATTCTTCAAGCTGAAATTAAATGGAATATTCAACAACGACCAATGGGTTGACTGGAAAGCTTCTCTCCTCTATTCTTCAGCCAATGACAGTGAGCTGGTGGAGCGTCTGGAGGGCGTGATCTCGGTGTGGACCAATCAGATAAGGCAGGTGTTAACCGAGAGCGAGCAGATGAGGAAGGAGGCCGACGACATTGGACCGGTCGCAGAGCTGGAGCACTGGAAGAGACGCATGACCACGTTCAACAGGTCAATATACGCACACATGCACACACTCACCCTCATGCACGCAAACACGCCAACACAAACTTAAGTCCTTGGCCTTCAACTGGTTAATACTTTTCTTTCAGTTTATGTGTGTATGTGTGTTTTTTTTAGTCTGATGGAGGAGGTGAAGCGCCCCCTGGTAAAGAGGATTCTTGGAGTTCTACAGGTGGCCAAGTCCAGAACCATACGCACTTGGAGAGAACTGGTGAGTGCCAACCACGTGTCAACTAATTGTAGACACTAGGGCCCGACCGATATGGATTTTTGAGTGCCGATGCCGATTATTTTCAGAGAAAAATTACGATTACGATTTAATCGGCCGATTAAAAAAAATAAAAAAATAAAAAAAAGCATATAAAACGTTGCTTTTGATACCTTAAATATACTTTAAACACTTTTGACGAATTTGTGAATTGAATGCAGAACCTTTGAGTGTTTTAGAATACATTTACAGTCAAAAATTAGTGTAATGTCTCTCATCTCATCGTCATCCGCTTATCCGGGGTCGGGTCGCGGGGGGAGCAGCTCAAGCAGTGTAATGTAAAATGTAAAATAAATAACTAACTCCCAATGTGCTGCGCTCGTGAGCAGTGACTAACACGTGCGTGCTGAGCAGTATGGTCTCACCGTTAGAGTCTACAGTATAACAAATTAACATGGCCTGGGACCTAAAGAAAAACAGGCACAACATGCTCAAACAACGCGTCTTGTGTACATTGGTGAGGTGAGCGCGCAGCTGCCTGAGCGAGCCTGCTTTCATGTTGTACGGTAAAATTCAATCTCCTCTTTTTTACTCCAGCTAAAGTCGTTAGTTAGCAAGGCGAGTAGGAGCGCAATCTGCAGGATACTAAGCGCAATAACATTAAAAAAAAATAAATAAAAATAAATAAATCGGTTGTAATCGGCGTCTTTTTGGCCGATGCTGATTATTTTCAAAAAGGCTATAATCGGCCGATTAAATCGGCAGGCCGATAAATCGGTCGGGCCCTAGTAGACACACCCCATTTGCTCAAGAGAGCAAAGCAAAGCAACTTTAAAGTAGGCTGATTCGATCCTGCGCAACAGTAGGGGTGGTAAACACACCTACCTCACGGTACGATACGATACGCTTTACATGGCTGGCGATACCGATAATATTGCGAGTCAGCGATTCTGCAATAATCAATATATTGTAAGAAAATCCTATAACGATGCATCACGGTATATATCTAACGATGAATTTTTTAATGGATTTCTGTCTATATTCATGGTCCAAACCTTGAATAACTCATTTTTCAGTTACTTGTTTTTGCGTTCAAGTTTTCTTCATTCATGTGTTGAGTGCCACCTAGGAGCAGGGAAATCTGTTATGAACACCTTAATTTATTAATTAAAATCTCGGTATTTGGGGTGATATGTCCCATCGAACTCTGCTAAGAATTAGGAACATTTCCTTTTTGACCATTTTGTGTATATTTTTTCAGGCGAAATTTCAAAGTTCTCAGCTAAAAAGTGTTCATGGGGAGACGCATGCTGAATAAATGCATCATGTTTTCAAACTCAAAAATAATCGTGATTCAATATTGACCAATTTTTTCCATAATCGAGCAGCCCTAGTGGCTAGTCTACACTGTGTTGATTTGAAAAATGTACAGACACTTGTTTACTGTTTATTATTGCTGGCCGAGTTTGCGTCACTGTTATTATAGAAGATGATGTTTTTCTAGCAACATGATTGGTTGGAACAAAATGAAGGAAAACAAAAACAAGCGCCCAGTTCATCCAGATTTTAGCTCGTCTGCCATCAGACTTTAGCTATTAATCTAGTAGGATTTATGAGACTTGGTAGGCTGCTGAGTTGATTATCATGAAGGTTCATGGAGCTGCTTGGTCCTTTTGTCAGGATGGAAACATCACTGTGGTGGCTAACGAAGCTAAGAACAACGTCCGCTACCTCTACACCCTGGATCGCTTCTTCGGACCCCTCGGGAAATCCACCCCAGTAAGTCAAGCTGTGTTGTGTATTTCTTTCTTTTATTTAATTTGTTCTTTCTAATAATAATAATAATAATAATGCATTTTATTTATGGGCGCCTTTCTTGACACTCAAGGTCACCTTACAAAATCAAACATCCATAGCAGCAAACAACAAAAAAATAAATAAAAAAAGTATGGCTTACTCTTTCTCGTTTGTTAACTGATTTGCCATCCTCCCCCCTTCCTGTATCAATCTATCTCCCACCACACTCAGACCAGCGTGCTGGACCACATCCCCAGACTGATGGCCAGTGTCCGGATGATCCACGTCTTCTCCCAGTTCTACAACACGCCGGAGCGGATGACCTCGCTGTTTGTCAAGGTCACCAACCAGATGATCAGCACCTGCCGCGCCTACCTGACGCAGGACGTGACAAAGGTCTGGGAGCACAGCAGGTAGGACTGCTTTTGGTCAGCACCCCGTCCATTGTGTAATATTGTCGTCACTATGGCAACCTCATTCAGAATCTTGCATAGCCATTCAGTCAGGTCAAGGTAAAGGTGCTCGGTATTTGTGCTATGGCGGTGCCAGGTCTCCTCTGAAGTGCTCCCTTAGAGAAAATTACTTCAATTACTTCAATTTACTTCAAACTTCTATTTCAATTTGATTTTAAAGGGACCATGGGCAATTAAAACATAAATGTAGCCATTTCGTGCATCACACCAGAGTAAGCCTTAGGCTTATTTAATTTATCTGCAGTCCCTAGGTACAAGTAAATACAACACATATAAAAACATCAAACATCATTCAACAAGTAAGGACATGTAACAAATAGCAATATATCGCATATCTTAACATGCAATATAGTTATCTAAATAGATACCTAATGATGGTGGGTATTTCACTGTAGCGTGATTTAAACAAGGCAATACAAAGGTGTTTCCGTGTGTTTGCACATGAGTATGCTTGAGTGTGTGTGTGTATGTGTGTGTGTTTATGTGTGTGTGTGTGTGTGTGTGTGCGTGTGTGTGTGTGTGTGTGTGTGTGTGTGTGTATGTGTGTGTGTGTGTGTTCGTGTGTGTGTGTTGCAGGCCGGAGTTGCTGCAGCGTATCTCTGAGTGCTGCCATCTGAACGCTTCCTACCAGAAGAGTTTCCATGCGGTCAGGGACAAACTGAGAGAGACCCCAGAGGAGCGACAGTTTGACTTCAGGTAGAAGAGGAAAGAGCTTTCTAGAAGCTGCCATAATGTGCGGTGGTATCGGTACTGTAAATTCATAATCTTGTTCTAAACACACTGTTTGTGGATATTTTTTCTGATATTATCCAGATATGCAACCCTAAGTCACTAATAGAACATACATGCAGTTGTATTGGGAAGAATAGTTTGATCTAAATAATGAGGAAGGAAAGAACCGGTCTGTTTAAAAAATGATACTGGGTATCTACACCCCCGCAGTTGAAGACAATGGTTGAACTGCGCAGTTTCAGTGGCCAACCTGTTCTGTGCATTCTTTCCTTCAAGCACTAAATGGGATATTTTCAGCCTCTTGTCCTTGGGCTTCTTATGCTTAAGTCACTTCTTCTGGGTTCATTCGACAGCGAGAACTACATCTTTGGAAAGTTTGACACGTTCTGCCGGCGTCTGGAGAAGCTAGCAGAAATGGCGTCCACGCTGGAGAGTCTGCAGTCTCTGGGGAACATGAAGGTCCTTCCCTTTCACCACATTGTCTGCTAGCATTTATACACTTTAATATACTGTAAATTACTGGTACTTAGAACCTTTATAATTTATACCTTCACACTTAATTGTTATTGTTTATAACATCTGATTTGTTTGCCCTGTTTTTTCTGTTTGTCTTTACTTTAGCATTTACTCAAACATTTACTTTTACGTCTATTTTTGTTTTCATTAGCACTTGTAGGAATTCCTCTCCGGGGGATTAATAAAGTTTATCTTATCTTATCTTATACATATAAACATGCCTATGCAGCGTCAAAATATCTCTGAAGCTAACTCTGAAGATCTTCCGATTATTTTCAGGCTTGGTGGTTTACGTTATCAAATGTTACTGAATTGGTTGAATATTATTGGGTTCATTGAATGCAATGAAATAACTACATTTAAATATTGAGAATAATTCACAGAGTGAGATGAATGGCCGTGGTTCAAATAATGTATTAAATTCAATTGAACCCCAGGTGGAAGGCATCGAGAAGATCTACTCCCGCTACCAGACCATTGTCTTTACGGTGAAATCCAAGAACTACGACATGCTGGACCACCGCAAACTAGAGGTTCAGACCTACTCATTCAGCGCGCGTGTGTGTGTGTGTGTGTGTGTATTCTCATTAGTGTGAACATCCATATGTGTGTGTGGTGACGCCTTATATTGTGTACATCTATTTGATTCTCTTTCTCCCTGTATGTTTATGCGTCTACGTGTATGTGTGTATGTGTTGTGTGTGTTTGTGTGTGTTTATGCGTGTGTCAGTTTGACAGCGACTATGAGGACTTCCAGCTCCAGGTCCAGAGTGTGTTCCAGTCTCTGCAGTCTCTACTGGACTCCTGGTTCAGTCACTCTCTCCCTGTGAGTTACACACACACACACACACACACACACACACACACACACACACACACACACACACACACACACACACACACACACACACACACACACACACACACACACACACACACACACACACACACACACACACACACACACACAATGACTGTCCCTCTCACCCCCTCCTCGACTGGCCCACCCCAGACACAGCGCATGCTGGAGATGCTGGCGGTGTTTGAGGGCGGCCTGGGCGCCCGTCTGGACCTGAAGGAGCGCTACCTGGAGGTGCTGCAGCGCTACAGCCGGGACCTGGAGCTGGTGAGGAGGACCTACCAGAAGCAGAGGGAGAACCCCCCCATACCCCGCAACACCCCCCCCGTAAGACCACCGCCATGTCTGTCTGTCCGTCTGTCTGACCATTTGTCCGTCTATCTGTCTGTCTGTCTGACCCTTTGTCTGTCCGTCCGTATGTCAATCTGTGTGTTTCTCTGTCCATCTATCCTTCGGTCCGTCCTTCCGCCCGTCTGTACGTCCGTTTGTCCGTTTGTCCTTCTGTATGTCTGTATGTCTGTCTCTGTCGGTTTGACCGCCCTTTACCTTTCTGTTTGTATGCCTGCTCAAATTTTCTGCCTATTTATCAAGCTGTGGGTAGAAATGATCAGTGCATGTTTTTTGGTTATTTTCTTTCCCTTCCTTTTTCTTTATTTCTCTCTCCTCTGTGGTATTCTCCCTCTCTCTTTATCTCTCTCTGTGTCTCTCCCCCAGGTGTCAGGCAGGATCATGTGGTGTCGCCAGCTGTACAGAAGGATGGAGGCTCCCATGTTGGTACTCCGGGAGAAGCTGGACCTCCTCAAGGTAGCTCCTCAAACCTTCCATGAAGACGACATGAAGGAGATTCCAAACACACCATTATGTAAAAAGTCACCGTTGTTAAGTAACACATGAACACAATTAACACATTGGATTGATTGTGTTATTGATTCACTTTATTATCCCTCAGAAGGGAAACTCGATATGATATACATTCAGCGTGGGCATTCCCAGCATGTTAATGTTTACCTATGAAGTTGAGAGTTGAAGCCACTGACCAATCCTAGACATAGCAGACTGCTTGGATTTTACACTTTTTAACCGCGCTTGAAGTCCTAACAATTTTAACTTGGACCTGGTAGCCGCTGACCTCTAGAAGCGCATCCGATCAGATTGCAGCATTGTTTGACGTTCTGAAACCGAAGGCTTCCTCCCGTCCTTCATGTAAATACATGTTTCCATGGTTTTAGGAGTAAAAAGTGACTTGTGTCATTTGGCTGGTTATATTCTGAACACCCAACGTTTGATGATCGAACTAAAGTCAGCTACTACCCCTTCTCACGGTGGAGTCGTGTCCTGAAATTGTGAAGTTAGCCATTGTCAGCCAAAGAGTTTTGAGCATCTCCCGCAGCTGTGTCATTGTTTTGTACAACAAAAGTTAGCCCATACAAACTGCCCTGACGAGGGAAATCATGGCTGATTTACATCCCAACATAGCAAAGGCCTAAAGAATGTATAAATCGAATCCTTAAAGGTCCCATGGCATGCTTCTTCATGGATGCTTTAATATAGATATTAGTGGGCCCCTAACACAGCATTTGAAGATGTTCCCGAAATTCAGCCGTGGTGCAGAATTACAGCCACTACGAGCAAGTCGCACATTGAGCTTTCCCCAAACGCGGCGTTTCAGTTTCTGTAGCTTTAATGCAAATGAGGAGGAAAGAGGCGGGTCAAGGAGGAGTGTGGGGGTGTGGCCCTGAAAAGCTTGTGGCCACGGTACCATGCGCTTTGTTTGCAGTGGATGTATCGCAATGGCGAGGCGCACACAGCCCTGGAGTCCTGGAGCTCTATATCTAAATAATATCATATTTTACATAGATATCTATATCATATAATACATATTATCAGGGCCAAAAGCTGTGTGCACCTCCAGACGATATTATGAATCTCAAACGACTGCGTCGGGTTCTCCGATGTCTCTGGTTCTTCAGCTTCCACATCAATCTGAAGTAGACTGAACCGCGACATGGAGGAGAAAGGGATTGTTGACCGCGGTTGTTGACCGTGATTGTCTCCCTCCGGAGCCTCGCTGCCCGCTGCCGAGGGACCACCGCCTCGGCAGCGGGCAACGGGCAGCAGGGAGCGGGGCTCCAGCGGGAGACAATCGCGGGCAACAATCCCTTTCTCCGCCATGTAGCGGTTCATGTACTTCAGGGAGTCAAAGCCAAAGTTCCCTTCCCCCAATTCCTTCTCAACCATGGCTGAGATAACCCCAACTACAGCCTCGTTGTGGAAATACTGCTGGGGGACCATAGGCAGGCTAGGGGAACTCAAATTAAGGTCAGAAAAACTCATAAAGTGAAATTTTCATGTCATGGGACCTTTAAAGACCAAGATGGGAACACATTAAACAAATGGTCTATTGGTCTAATCATTGTCTAACTAATTTCTTTCTGTTTGTCCATCTGCTTGTGGCTATGTGCGTGTGTGTCTGTCCACCCTGCGCTCTTTATCTCTGTCTGCCTGTTTGTCTGCCCGTCGCTCTGTTCATCCATTCTTCATTTTCTCTGTCTCCCTGTCTGCCTGCCTGTCTGTCTTTCTGTCTCTGTGTCCGTCCACCTGTCGGCCCGCGTCCCCTAGGGCCCTGAGATGAGCAGTGTGATCAGGAGCTACAACAGGATGGCAGTGGTGCTGGTGGAGTACGAGGCTTTGTACGTGCGTGGGTGGAGCAAGGCCGCCGAGAGCAGCCGACACCGGCTCAGCGCCTCGCTACTGGTCCGGGCCGACCCCTCAAAGGTACACACACGCACACACACCCCGTCACGCATCTATGCATGCACACACACAGATATGTCATGTGGTATCTTTGTGAACATTTGTGAACCGTCAAATTATGTCTTGTATGTTATATGGGTATAAATGGGTTGAATTCAATTGAATGTAACGGAATTGAATGTAACGGATATTAATTCAATGTAATTCAATGTACGGTAATTTTATTTTATTTTATGTAATTTCACAAAATCCAACTCCATTCTTTAATATGTAGTTATTAAAGGGTAAAACTGCTGTTTATACAACGGGGGGCCTAAATCCAGCGATCTGATTGGTTCCTAACTGTATAATGAGCGTATACATAACTGCTATGACGCCCGATCATTTTGTGAAAGTTTGCATATCACTCAGCGCCTGGAAGTAGAAACAGCTACAAAGTAAAACATATGTTGGATGATGGAGAGGGTGTAAATGTTGTTACTCCGGGAGTGAGCAAGGCGATGGAGAGACTAACGAAAGCTTAGGCAAGGTCGAGTGAACTGCTCCATAGGATAAATTGCCGGCGAACCGCTCTAACCGAGCCGTGTCTCAGAGGGACGCTAAAGTCTGTTGAATAGCGACCGTCGTGCATTTTGAAGGCAGCCAGGAGGGACTACTTTTTTGTATTCTTTAATAAAACGGCAACTTTGACTTTCTTGGTTTCTTTTTAAATGTAGTGTGTCTATGACTTTCGTTTTGCCATAATAGTAACCGTTGTATAAAAGCGGTAGATCACTTCAGTCAGTGGTATAATGAGCACATACCACAGCCTATCGTGATCTATTGCTTAAATATACCCTGCTGTGTCATTCCCATTCAGTTTAATTCTAACCGTCCCATGTGTTTCCCAGGAGCTCTTGGTGAACCTTGACCCCATGGTTCTGGAAGTAATGCAGGAGTTCTGGTATTTTACCAAACTGGGCCTGGCGGTACCAAAGGTTGTCGTGGCGATGAGCTCCAAAGAACAGCACATAAAAACGTTGTATCAGCGGTTAGTTATGTACAATTCTGTCTACAACTGTGTTCTTCTTTATTCTGTTCTATCTCTTCTGTTCTGAGTAGTGTTCCGGTCTTCTATTTTTCTCTACTCCTGTACGCTGTTCTCTCGCCACCTCTCCTCTCCTCTCTCCTTTTCTATTCTCCTTGCCTCATCTCTCCTCTCCTTTCCTCTCCTCCTCTCTCCTCCTCTCTCCTTTCCTTTCCTCTCCTCTCCTCTCCTCTCCTCTCCTCTCCTCTCCTCTCCTCTCCTCTCCTCTCCTCTCCTCTCCTCTCCTCTCCTCTCCTCTCCTCTCCCTATCCACCCTATCTGTCCTGACTTACGAGTATTGGGGTTGTATTGTGTCTCCAGATTGGTGCAGATACTCCAGGACTACAGGGAGATACTGGCCAGGATCCCAGCCATCCTCTCCCCCCTGATGGAGCCCTTCATCGGCCGCGTGGAGGCGGCCCTTTCTCCCGGACTCACAACCCTCTGCTGGAGCGCCCTTAACACTGACACATGTACGGATGGATGGATGGTCGGACAGTAGATAGATGGATGGATGGAAAGCTTAATCAAAATATAGACAGTCAAATAGAATGTAAGACAGATTGAGTTTTAAGTCATGATGTCTTGAAGTGTTCTACATCACAGAGTCATCAAGGCTGGCTCAAAGGATAACCACAATAATCAATTCAATGCAGAAGATGTTTGATAAATTATTTTCTTTTTCATTTCATTATTAATGTGTTTGAAGACTGAAAGGCGAAAGCCTAGCGGGACAACGCCAGACCAATTCACAAATGCGTATTAGTCTTGAACCTCTCTGAATTCCAAGGGGTGTCATCAGTGGAGGAAGACCGTAATGCCTCAGGAAACACTCGGACACCAATCAAACACGTGAAACATCCAGGGCAGCCATCTATGTTGTTTATTAAATAATATGCCTCACCGCCGCGATGCTCCCAGTGCAGTCATCGTAATAAACCCTCCCCATATTAGATCAATGCTTTCGATTGGCCCGAACCAGTTATGCTCCAGAGGTCAGTCACACACGTTGACTGAGTACATCATAGATGCAATATATGATGCTTTCTATTGTCGTCTGTCCGTCTCTCTTACCAGTCATAGAGAACGTCTACACGGCCCTGAGGGAACTGGATCAAGTGTCTAGGGTGGCCACAGACACCCTGGAGTGTCGCATCGAGCGGCTCCTCCAGGACATGGGGTCCTGCGGCCTGTTGGAGCTGCCCGTGGATGTGCCCGTCAGTCCCAATGAATTCCTGCAGCAGTCGGAGCGTTTGGTGGGGTCTGCTGCCCTCACTCTCTGCTGGTGAGGTCTTCTCCTCTGTGACGCGTCCACTATGAAGCCTGTGTTCTTCATAGGATATTAATGCTTTTTCGACTTTTTATATGACGTATGTACATGTTTTACGTCTGCTAAACTAAGAAAATCGAAGTCTGAGCTAGGGGGAGTACTCGCACACCCTTAGAACGCCCCTCAATACGTGCGTGAAACAGCTCCTTTGCCCTTAAACTTTACTTTACTTTACTTACAACTTCTCGGGGGGTAAATTTGCCGACCCACGCGCAAAGCAGAGAGGGTTACTCGGGATGGGGGCCTTTACGAAGCATGATAAAAAATGGGATGGTTTTTGAAAGATGCTAAAATTGGTTTTGCAGAAGAAACCAATCTCAGAATAATAAGGGGTATTCCTAACATACAAGCATTAACCTTATTCTAGTAGTACCCCCAAATACAATGATTAACCCTAAGGAAGCATTGCAAGCACTTTAATCTACCGTCAAGGCTCCTTAGAAACATGGAGCAAAAGCATTTTGTGGATCTTATACTAAATTATTTTTTATGCATGGTGTGGCAGTTGCTCCTAGGTGGCTTTAGTGGGCTCTTCCACCACCAGGGACACTAGGAGTTGTACATGACACCAGTTTATTGCAGAGATGCTACAGGCAGGTGTTCAGTGCGGACATGTCCGACCTCTCCCTGAGGAGGAGTTTGGTGATAGCTGGTTCACCCTGGGTGCATAGATTGCCCAATGCACCACAGGTGGGTAGCCTTGCCCAGCCCTATCTGTCTGACTCAGGCCAGGGGAGGCTACTTTAACCAGCCATCAACCACACACTCCAAATATGGTAAAACATAGAAAACGCCTTTGTACTGTGTACAGTGTAATGTTATATTATTTTATTACACAGCTCTTCTCAATGCTGTAGAGTGCTCTGTTCACTTGCATGGGCCTTCCTGACTTCCGGCGGTAAATTATTAACTGAACGTCGCTAAGCATATATTGACCGCTGTCAACGAAAGTGGATTTTTTGCCTCTAATCCACATCTTACGTACCACTCCGCAAGTAGTCCGGTAACTTATCAACCCCAGCGTATTCAGTTGCTAAGCGACGTCAACGTGTTTGGCAGACTATTTTTCTGCTGATCAACACTACGAATGGTCCTTTTTGGTACCAAATAAATTGTAAAAAGTTATTTTTTCATTTGGCAAATAGCCATGTAATAAGTGGGATAATGCATATAACGCCGGTCATTATCGAAAATATTTTCCCGATAATGCCCGGCATTTTATAAATTATCCCTTACATATGAGGTATGTGTTTGTAGGCAGAGTCAGCAGGTTGAAAAGTATGTGTTTGAACTGATGGACGAGCTGAAGAGGAAGATGAAGCCAAAAGAGACTGTGAATCTAGAGGTGTGTGCTCATACATACACACACACACGCACACACGTGCACGCACACACGTGCACACACACACGCACGCACGCACGCACGCACGCACGCACGCACGCACGCACGCACGCACGCACGCACGCACGCACGCACGCACGCACGCACGCACGCATGCATACATACATACATACATACATACATACATACATACATACATATATACATACATGCGCACCTGCACATTCCCACACGCACACACATACGCACACACATACGCACACACATTAAGGTTTATTCTCCTCTCCCCTCCTCTCCAGGGGTCCCACCATTGTCTGCATCCAGATGGGAAGCAGCAGACCAGATGTCAGGAGTGTCTTCCCTGTCGCTTCTTCAACCTGATCGGTCATGTATGCCAGCGGAACACTGATGCCTTGCTCAGAGGTCAGAGGACAGCACAACCCCCTGTTTTTTTACCATACAATTATTTTTAGCATCCTTTTTTACAGCACCTATCTTCATTGCTGCTAACTAGGACTTAATGTGGAGCAAAGCTTAGTGCATACTGCAATGTAGATCATCAGATACAAGTAATTCTGGTGCAAATCCTATCTCATAAAAGCTCATGGTCTCTTGGGGGTTGGGGCTTTTTGTATAAACCCCCAACCCGCCTCTGTCTCCCACCAGCCACCAGGTCGTCCCTGGAGGCCTTCAGGAAGCGGCTGCACGTGGTCAGCTCCTACCCCCCCACCTCCTCCACCTCCGACGGCCCCTCCAAGGACCAGGGGGGCCCCGCTCCCCTCTTCAGGGCCTCCATCCAGCTGACCATACCCAACATAGTGCTGCGGCCCAGCCTGGACCACATACAGGTACGTGTGTGTGTGTCGTTCAATGACCTTCTCTTTTAGACTCATTTTCAGTGCATGTTTATGATCCATATTATTCATTTCATTGTTAATGAACTGTATTTAGGCTCAATGGTGGATTGCAATTTTTTTTATTATATGTGTGTGTGTTTGTATGTTTGTGTATCTCTGCATGTTTGTACATGTGTGTGTGTGTGTCTGTATGCGTGTTTGTGTATGTGTATGTGTGTATCTGTATGTATTTGTGTGTCTGTATGTGTCTTTGTGTGTGTGTGTGTGTTTGTGTGTATCTGTATGTATTTGTGCGTCTGTATCTGTATGTGTGTGTATGTGTGTGTGTGTATCTGTTTGCGTGTATCTGTATTTGTGTTTGTGTATCTGTGTGTGTATCTATCTGTATGTGTGTGTATGTGTATCTGTATTTGTGTGTGGGTATCTGTATTTATGTGTGTATCTATGTGTGTGTGTCTATCTGTTTGTGTGTGTGTGTGTGTGTGTGTGTGTGTGTGTGTGTGTGTGTGTGTGTGTGTGTGTGTGTGTGTGTGTGTGTGTGTGTGTGTGTGTGTGTGTGTGTGTGTGTGTGTGTCAGGCTACGGTGAACAAAGTGGTGAGCATCGTGGTGTCCATGGCTAAAGACATCCCCTTGTGGTCATTCACTCACCTGCACCACAAACAGCTCCAGGTACAGCTCCGCCTCCACATACTACTATACTATATATACTATACTATAGAGGCCTCATTTACATATCATTTAAATATCTCTACTGTTTCCCTCCTCTCCTCTCTACTGTTCTCTTCTCTTATGTATATATATCTCTGCTGTTCCTTATGTCTCTCCTCCATGTCATTCTCTCTCTCTTTTTTCTGTCTCTCTCTCTCTCCCTCTCTCTCTCTCTCTCTCTCTCTCTCTCTCTCTCTCTCTCTCTCTCTCTCTCTCTCTCTCTCTCTGTCTCTCTCTGTCTCTCTCTGTCTCTCTCTCTCTCTCTCTCTCTCTCTCTCTCTCTCTCTCTCTCTCTCTCTCTCTCTCTCTCTCTCTCTCTCTCTCTCTCTCTGTCTCTTTATGTCTCTCTCCCAGTTGGAGCAAGCAGCCCTGCGGGATGCCGGGGACGACAGTCCTATCAAGCAGTTGGTCCTGAGGCCTCTGGACCGGCAGCTGGCCGAACAAAAGGATGTCACCAAGTCAGTTCCCATAACATGTTCTCTCTGGTGCCCCCTAGAGGCTGATTCCTGAAACAGTCCTGCTTCATTTCAGTTGTAAGGAATGGAGCGTTAAAGCAATGCTCCACACAGTATTGTATTTGAGTTTTTCTTCTCAATAATCTCAACAATAAGCACCAATGGATAAATGTATCAAGTGTTTAATTAATTATTATTATTAACAATACAACTTCACACTGTTAGCTCTCGTTACCTTTTCCAAGGTAGTCTGACGTCAAGACCAAGGCCCACTGGTGGGGCAGTGTTTGGACGTGTGGAGCTCTGTCTGGGCGGTGTGTGTGGAGCTCTGTCTGGGCGGTGTGTGTGGAGCTCTGTCTGGGCGGTGTGTGTGGAGCTCTGTCTGGGCGGTGTGTGTGCAGGCAACTGTTTAGCGGTATACTTCTTTCAAAATGAATGCAAGGATTAATGTTTTCATTTTGACAGCACTATTATGTATATCTATATCTATATGATATAAATATAAATGATAATATGTATCATATTTTATCTGATGTTATTCAGGGACATTTGAGAGGTAAATGATGGCACATTGTTTAGACATAGTTTGTAGTTGATATGTCTGTATATCTATCTGTCTGTCTCTCTGCCAGGTCTGTTATCCAGTTGGGCTCTGTGGTCTCCTCTCTCAAGACTCAGAGCACCAACACGCTCACACAACTAGCCCACTTCTCCACCCTCTGGATCCAGGTCTGTGGGATTCACACACACATTGTCAAAGTCGTATGTGTATGCGTCTATGTGCACGTGTGTGTTCTGGAAGTGTTTCTGTTCCGTGCATATGTATGTGTGTGTTGTGCATTACTTGTTTTTCTGTCGAGTTGTGTATAATAATAATAATACATTTAATTTAGAGGCGCCTTTCAAGATATGTATGTATCTGTGTATTGTAACTGTCATGTGTATGCAGGATCCAGAGGAGCAGGTGAAGAGCTTCCTGGAGACAGAGCCCTCCCTTACTGAGTTCAGCTCCCAGATCTCCCACTACTCTGTACGGCAACCCTTACTGTCCTCTACTGTACTGTACTGTCTCCCCCAAAACTGAGCTCTCACGCTTCTCTGCAGGGCAACGATGACTGTCCTCTACTTAACTGTACTGCAGTCAAAAACAAAAGTGTTTTGATCAAATGAACAGTATTACACGGGTGATGGTGAATAGTGAATTCCGTGGAAGTAGTAGAAAAAGAGGAATTACATAGTAGGCATAGAAATCCATTTTATATACTTATACAATGGCTGTGTTACTGTAACACTCCATACCTAAGTAAGGAGTGTTACAGTACACACTCCAATCTTTAACGAATATAAGACTATACTTGTTATAGATTGGACCAGGGGTTCGATAACGTCTTGTCCCACCCATGTGGGTACTTCTGGCACTGGACCAGTTAAATAAGCAGTACATTCTCAAGAATGTTTAGAAAAAGAGGGATAATTCACATTCCTCATTTCTATTGCACCCAACCGGCATACCCTGTATTAAAAATATTGCAAACACTAAAATTAGATGTGTCCTGTATGTGTGTATATTAATTCCTCTGCTGGGGTCTCTGGCCTTGTGTAGAAGCTGGAGGCTCAGATCGAGGAGCTGCCCGCCTCCTTCACGGTGGGCTCGGTGCTGCTGGACACGGAGCAGCTGAAGCTGTCGCTCACCCAGGAGTGCCGCGTGTGGAAGCGTGCGTTTGGTGCCGCGCTGAACCGCCGGGCGTCGGAGAGTATGGGCGAGGTGTTCTCCTTCATCGAGAGCCTGAACAAGCGCCTGCAGCGGCCCATCGGAGACCTGGAGGACGTGCGGGAAGCCATGTCCGCACTGAAGGAGGTACGCGTGCCTGGTGATCTGACCCATCTATAACCATCTTGGTTTCTCCCAACTATGCAGTTCGATCCTGTCACAGTTTTGCTTTTGCTTTTCTATTAGTTTCACTATCACTATTGTAATAGTTTCAATTTCACTTTTGTATTAGCTACACTTTAATCTACATATTAAAGGCATACAATTGATCATTAACTTCAACTCTAGCCATACCGTCAAAGTATTTTGCACACTTTTGCACCCTCCTTAACTTGTTATAGCCATCCTTAATCCCTTGATCCTCATGTGTGTGTGCCTGTTTTCCCCCCTTTGCTGGGTTCCAGGTGCGTGAGGCGGAGATCCGCATCGACGCCACCATTGGGCCGGTGGAGGAGTCCTTTGCTCTCCTCAACAAGCACCAGCTGTCCTTCAGCGACGGCAGTGCAGAGCGGGTGGATGGACTCAGCTACGGGTGGAAGAACCTCAACGCTCTGGTACACAAACACCCCAAACATAAAGCATACCATGGAGAGATACATAGATAACTCAGCCCACAATAAGTTAAACGTCCTTGTGATTAGGACCCAGTCGGACAGCGATGCCTTGACCTATGTAAACATAATGTTACCATTCAAGAGAGCTCAACTTGTGATGCTGTGACATATAGGCCAACTGGTGGACACCAAATCCATACTGTCTTAAGTACCTGGGTGCATACATTCTTATTATGGTTGAATCAAACCCAGCAGTGTTAATCCAATTTTCTATTATTTAATGAAACATGCAAAGATGCAAGCCGCGTTGTGTGGTAATGGCTAACTCATGCTGGCGTACATTATTTTACAAAAATGTAATGTAAAAATTAGTAAGTTAATTATTAGTTATTCTGCTTATACCACTGTTAGCAACATTAATTATATTTCTTTCTTACATCTATAGTAACAAAATAGTATTTTTATTGAATTAATCAGCTGAAATTAAAATAGTCTTACTATGAGCATTTTTTCTCTGCATGGTCAGGTTAACATCTGGTCGATATAGTGGGATAGCTTAGCTAGAAATTAAATAAGGATTGTGCATTTTAGGATTAAAGCGTCAAATTTGGTCGCTTGTAGCCAAAGACATATAGAACAAAATTAGATGTGGAGGCACGACGAATTTTCAATATGGTGGCCATTTTCAAGATGGCCCCGAGTGACCGCCTGTTTTTAGATAAAAATTCACATTAACAATGGATAATAGGTGATAGAAATATGACATTTGGTGCAATTATAGCCAGAGAAATGGGGAACATGTAAAAGACTGTTGAATATTGAGGCCATTTTTCAAAATGGCCACCAGTGACAACTTTTATTAGATACAATTTCATATTAACAATGGATAATAAGAGATAGAAGCATCAAATTTGGTAGTTATGCTCAAAGAAAAAACAATACCGACATGGAACCATCATATATTTTTTATTTAAACAATTTTGCAAAATGGCTGCCAGTGACAACTCTTTTTAGATCAATTTTCATAATAATGATGGACATAAATGATATGAGGATATATCTTGGATTAATCTACTAAGGATAGCACTTGAGAACCTTCATTTGAATTACTCCTTTTTCAATATGGTGGCAAAGATGGCAGCCAACTACCAAAGATTTTCAAGACGGCGGGCATGCCTGGTCGCCTAGGAAAACAGTGCTTTCAATACAATTGCATTTATCTTATTTGGATTACAGTTAGGGTAAGAGTTAGGGTAGTCTGTGTAGATTTGTGTACATTCACATTTCCACAAAATAAAATTGTCCTAAATAGAGTGGATGTCAAAGCACAACCAGGGCACACTGGTGACACCACTGCTGTGAAACTCAGCATGGGGTTCAGTGACAGCTAATACACTCTGCTTTATAAAGCTTCACTTATTTGTGGTAGTTTAGTGATAGTTTAGTTGTAATGTAGTTTAGTTTCCTAAATGCTATCTAATGTTAGCCCCACATCTAGTTGTTGATGACATGATTTAGTTAGATAGCCGCCCCTGAATAGACAGGAAGAGCAAGCGCGGGAGAGCTTACCCAAGAGTAAAGGGGCCTTAAATGACTTTCATTTAGTTACCCGGAAGGTGTACAGATCGCACAGGAATTAGATGTCACTGGATGAACGATCAGGCAAAGCTCTCGATCTACCGGTCCATCTTCGTTCCTATCCTCACCTATGGTCATGAGAGTTGGGTGATGACCGAAAGGACGAGATCGCGGGTACAAGCGGCCGAGATGAGTTTTCTCAGAAGGGTGGCTGGCGTCTCCCTTAGGGATAGGGTGAGAAGCTCAGCCATCCGTGAGGAACTCGGATTAGAGCCGCTGCTCCTTTACTTAGAAAGGAGTCAGCTGAGGTGGTTCGGGCATCTGGCAAGGATGCCCACTGGGCGCCTCCCTTGGGAGGTGTTTCAGGCACGTCCAGTGGGGAGGAGACCTCGGGGAAGACCCAGGACTAGGTGGAGAGATTATATCTCAACACTGGCCTGGGAACGCCTCGGGATCCCCCCGTCAGAGCTGGTCAATGTGGCCCGGGAAAGGGAAGTCTGGGGCCCCCTGCTTGAGCTGCTCCCCCCGCGACCCGACCCCGGATAAGCGGACGAAGATGTGATGAGATGAGATGAGATGGATGAACGATCGGTCTAGGTGTAGGGTAGTTATCACATCTGAACCTTGTTGTATCCCATATGTTAATGTGTTTTAATAAGGGTGGTAAAAGGATAGTCCCTCAGCCTTCACTTAAGAAAATGGCGAAGAACTTTAAAGTTGTGAATCTTGTTGATCAAAGGTCTACATCTAAAACAGACTGGAATCTGCAATATGTCAGGAAGTCGAAGCAGAAGAAGCATTGACATGCCCATTGAAAATATGCGAGTAGACAAGGGGAGTGGGTACAGTTAACTTGCAGAGCATTTGTCAAAGTTCAATGAACTTGGACAGCTCCCTTCAATGTTCGCACCTGAACGGTTAAATGAGGGTCAAGGTATTGAAGCAGCCATGGTTGCAAATAAAGCTAAATACCATAAAACCTGCCGGCTGAAGTACAATGCAACCATGTTGCAAAAAGCAGAGAAGCGACAACTGGAAGCAGGAGGTGAAAGTTTTGGCACCTTGCATAAGTACCCAAGGTCCCACTCATCTGAAACCAGACAGGATAACTGCTTCTTCTGCAAACAACCTCCTGGCCATGATGGCCTTCATGCTGCTGCAACATTCCAGTTAGACAAAAAGGTATGCACTTGTGCTACCCTACTTCAAGATACAGAGCTACTACGTAAACTCAGTGCCGGGGACATGGTGGCCATAGAAGCAAAATATCACATCCAATGCCTAGTAGGTCTCTATAATCGTGCCAGAGATGCCAACCTAGAAGATCTCGATGATAATGGGCAGGGACAGGCAGCATCAGCCTCTAGCATCGCATTTGCTGAGTTGTTCCTTTATATAGAAGAGACCAGACAAGATGCAGAAACAGCACCAGCCAACAGTCTAGCTGAACTCTTCAAGGTCTACAAGTCCCGAATGGCACAGCTAGGTGTAGAGGTTGATAATAGGGTACACTCTAACCGCCTGAAGGAGAGGTTTCTTGCTGAGTTCCCTGACATGCGAGCATACACCAAGGGCAAAGGGGTCCTGATGGCCTTTGAAGAAGACATTGGCACTGCCCTTACAAAAGCCTGTAAACATGATAGAAATCAGGATGCTGTACATGTTGCACATGCTGCACAGATTGTCCGCGTCACATATTTGGTGAAGCCAAACCATTTAATGGTTTCTCTGATAGATGCCCTGACGATTCTGTGCCACAGATTTTGCACAACCTAGTGAACATGATCCTAGAAGGACCCAGCATCAAAGATCAGATGGCCAAAGCAACATCTCCAGCTGCACTTGCAATTGCTCAGATGCTAAAATTCAACAGAGTTGATTTTGTAAAAAAGGCCATTTTGTAAAAAAGGCCAACATATTGAAAAATCTTGATCCCTCCACATGTTCCCCATGTCATTTGGTGAGTGCTGCCTGCAGCGCTCAACTATTGTTCTTCATAAGTTCATTCATTCTTTCTTTCTTTCTTTATTATTCTCTACAAACTTTGGGACCTATCTCCTTCCTAATTTTTTCACCTAGAGACTCCATTCAAATTTCAAAATATTCAGAATAGCTTGGAATCCCGCGTTTTTTTCAGATTTTTTCAATATTTTATACTTTTTAAGATATTCTAAAAAAAATTAACATGGGAGTCTTCTACACTTACACTTACTTTTTTGAGTGCATTTTGCGCAAAAACGGAGAGTGTGCCAAAACGCAGTGCATTAAGGCCAAAGACGGCAGAGACATACATTTTAAAGTGAAATACATGCATATCTCCGATGTTTAAACAGATCTCACATTGCGTATCTGAAAATAGCAATTGGATGCATTTGTTTGAAGTTGTCTTTCTGAACCAAGGCCATTCTACGATGCAGGCTGGGAATTAAAGCGGTACACACGTAATTAAAAAAAAAACCTTCATGGTTGCTTGCAACAATTCTATGATTTGTTCCTGCTGTGTCGTCTCCCTAGGTGATTGAGAACCAGAACACCCTGGTGAAAATCCAACCCTCCATGAAGGCCGATCTCCTGTCTGGTGTGGAAGCCTTTCAGACTGAGGCCGAGAAATTCTACGCAGAGTACGACCAGAGGTACAAACCACCCACTCACAAGCTCACATTCACAAACACATACACACACGCTTGCACGCTAACATGGACGGACACACACACACACACACACACACACACACACACACACACACACACACACACACACACACACACACACACACAAACATGCAAAAAAAAAAGATTATGCCAAATATAACAATATCATGTGCTTGTGTGTCTGTGTGTCTGTGTGGGTTTCTATGTGCATGTCTATGTGTGTGTGTTTGTTCGTGCAGTGGTCCAGGTGTGGATGGCCTGGCACCGTCTGAGGCCAGCTACAGACTGCAGGTCTTCCAGGCAGAGTTTGATCAGCTGTGGAGGAAATACACCGCATGCTCTGAAGGAGAAGAGCTTTTTGGGCTTACTGTCAACGGTTAGCAGTCTGTCTGTCTGGCTGTCTAGTTGTCTCTGTATCTCTGGCTGTTTGTAAACACAGCCCGTTTCCAAGATTCCGGCTGTTTCCATCGGTTTCACTACCTCACCGAATCATAATTTATCTATTCAAGTATCTAGTTCTCTCTCCCTCCCTCCATACCTCCTTCCCTCCATTCCTTTCTTCTTTCCTTCCTTACTTCTAAATCAAACAACCTCTAATCCTTTATAAAGCTCCACAACAATATGTATGTATGTGTGTGTGTGTATTTTTGTGAGTGTGTGTGTGTCTGAGTGTGTGTGTGTGTGTGTGTGTCTGAGTGTGTGTGTTTGTGTATGTCTGTATGTATGTGTGTGTGTCTCTATGTGCTTGTGTGTGTGTGTGTGTGTATGCGTATGTATGTGTGTGTGAGTTTCTATGTGTCACAATGTGTGTGTGTGTGTGTGTGTGTGTTTATGTATTTGTGTATGTGTGTATGTGTGCATGTATTTCTGTGTGTTTCTATGTGTCTCAATGTGTGTGTGTGTGTGTGTGTGCATGAACCCCAGAGTACCCAGAGCTGCAGCGCATCAGGAAGGAGCTGGGTTTGTTGTCCAAGCTGTACTGTCTGTACACCGCGGTCACCAACAGTGTGGCAGGCTACCAAGAAATGCTGTGGGCCGATCTCAACACAGACACGATCAACACCGAGCTGCAGGAATTCCAGAATAAGTATGGGATCTGCGTGCGTGCGTGCGTGTGTGCGTGCATGCATCTGTTTGCGTATGTGTCGGGAAAGGGTATAACTGATGAAATTGGAAGACCCCATATCAGTGCTTGGATATCTAATTTCTCTCCATGGGAAGATTTGGTCTGCAGTTTCCCTGTTTTTTAGAAGAGAATATTCTAAACTTACTCAATCTTTAACAATATCCTATGCACAACTTCCTTTGTATGTGAAACCTACTTCTGAAATGTTTCTCTATCACACCTTACCTCATCTGCTCTTCCTCCTTGCTGTCTCCATCAATCCATTCCACTTCCCTCCCTCCTTCTTCTGCAGGATCCGTAAGCTGCCCAAGGCCCTGAAGGAGTGGCAGGCCTTCAAAGACCTGAAGAAGACTCTGGATGACTTCACTGAAACCTGCCCGCTGCTCAACATGATGAGTAACAAGGTCTGTCACCATTGGTCCACACAACCCTTGGGTTAGTAGTCAGTTGAAAAGCCAGCTAGTGGCCAGATTTCTACTTTTTCACTTCAACTTGGATATCTTTCCCTAAAACGGCAACAAAATCCTAATTAAAATCATGGTTTATTTATTTCCAATGACTCTCCCTCTATTTTCCTCTCTCTCTCTCCCTCTCTCTCTCTCCTAGGCCATGTTGCCCAGACACTGGACTAGGATAAGTGAGATGACCGGTCACAGCTTCCAGGTGGACTCAGACACCTTTTCCCTGAAGAACATCCTGGAGGCCCCGCTCTTAAAGCACAAGGAGGACCTTGAGGTATGATCCCAGAATGCATTTCTGTA
Organism: Gadus chalcogrammus; assembly: GCF_026213295.1. Taxonomy (NCBI): domain Eukaryota; kingdom Metazoa; phylum Chordata; class Actinopteri; order Gadiformes; family Gadidae; genus Gadus; species Gadus chalcogrammus. The sequence continues at coordinate 4,486,008 of NC_079434.1, read as the reverse complement.
GTATTAACACAATGCTAATCCTTATAACTACGTATGTGATGCACATTTATTTTTTAGATTTAAGAAATTTAGGACGTTTACAAATAATACAAATTAGAGCAAATTATATCTCATAGTAGGCTCCCTAAAAGTAGAAACATTTTGTCAGAGCTAGTAAATGTTCTATTAACACATATCACGTGTCTGTGTGCGTGCGTGTGTGTGTCTGCGTGTGCGTCTGTGCGTGCGTGCGTGCGTGCGTGCATTTGCGTCCAGGATGTATGCATCAGTGCCACGAAAGAGAAGGACATCGAGGCCAAGCTGAAGGACGTGATGGCGGAGTGGAGCGCCCACACACTCACCTTCGCACAGTTCAGGACGCGGGGGGAGCTGCTGCTGAAGGGGACGGACACGGCGGAGAAGATCTCCCTGATGGAGGACAGCCTGATGGTGCTGGCTTCTCTACTGAGCAACAGGTATAGGGCGAGGGCTGTGGGGGACAGACGGACAGGGAGGCAGGGAGGTAGGGAGGGATTGGGAAGAAATAAAGAACGTAAAATAAGCAGGAATGGAGGGAGGGAAGTAAGGTAGGAAGGAAGGACAGACGGATAGAGGAAGCGAGGGAATGAGGGAAGGAATGGATGGAGGGAAGGAAGAAAGGAGAGATGGATGGAGAGAGGGTAGGAAGGAAGAGTTAGATTAAAGCTTGAGAAGAAGAATATGAATCTGTGGGAAAAGTGAAGAATTAAAACTGTTTTGTATGTTGTCTTTCAGGCGGCTTTTGTAAATGTATATTCATTTTTGATGTAGAACTTTTTTTGATGTTACATAGCAAATTGGCATAACTGTGAGTCAGTGAGTATGACCTCCTTTTTTTTTTTGTTCTTCAGATACAACATTCCCTTCAAGCCATCCATCCAGCTGTGGATCCAGAAGCTGTCCAACACCACGGAGGTCATCGAGAAGTGGATGTCAGTGCAAAACCTGTGGATCTACCTGGAGGCCGTGTTTGTAGGGGGGGACATCGCCAAGCAGCTTCCTCAGGTCAGTAAGAGGACCAAGGAGACTACAGTTTACTCTGTGCACAGATCACATATACTCTCATATCAAGTATAACAACACTGACACTTCATGTAAGTGACAATTTACACAATAGAGTATTAAAGTGAAAACATCACGCTGTCCTGGCAACCGGATTTTCAGTTCTAAACAACCGAATGAGAGATGGCGTTTTCCATCGCTGTCATGTGTTGTTTCTTTCAAAATGAAAATAAATAAATTTCAAGAGGTGAAAATCACAACCAATCGAAACATGTCGAGGCTTTCATGTATTCCCCTGGGGTAATAAAAGGAAAGGTTCGACGACGTTACTTTAGTTTTTTCTGTTTTTATATGAAGACAATCTATTCTCAATATTACTTACATCATTGGTTAAGCAAACTCGCAAATCAATTTGCAAAAAAATCTTTCATTTTCTATAAAACGTTTGTGTGGCATAGGATTTCCCCTTGTTAATTTGGTTTGTGTAGAACCGAAAATCGGTTGCTATGGAATCGTGACGTGACGTCACACTTTAGTACTCTATTAGCGGTAACAATTTGTAATAGCCAACCCGGTATCATGCTATTTCGTGCTCATGCGCACAAACGTTATTTGAATCGTGTCCCAGAGCACGATTGTCCTACTTTTTTCGTTCTACACAGAACGATATGTAAACCAATGCATTCTGAATGGGAGCGTTTTTCAGACGAGAGAGAGAAAGAGAGAGAGAGTGTGCGCCGACAGTACAGTGGACCCTCGCTCTCGTTATATATCTGTCAATATTTCCGAGTTTCTAAGCAGACCTCCTCAAAAACTGAAACTAACTGCTCCACAGAACGCGCGTTTCTCAGACAATTTACGTGCTGAGAGAGAGAGAAAGAGAGAGGGAGAGGCTTCAGAAGGGGTGTGCGCCTCTAGATATGTTAATATTTTCATCTTTGAATGTAAACCCATGCATTTTGGATTGGAGCGTTTCTCAGAATATAGACGGGTATATATATATATATATATATATTCATTATATACGGCGAGGCCCTCTTAAGCCCATCAGTCACTTGGCTCCGCAGTGTCCCTCTCTATGGCTCCCTCCCTCCCTTTTCCATTGTGTTCAGAGAATTTATACCGATATAACGAGAAAGGATGTAATGATAACGGCAAGAAAATAAAGGCACCATGGTCATAATAATTTAAATATAATTAAATTAAAGCGTGTAACGAGGAAATGAGGCGGTCTAGTTGTGGGCCAGCAGAGGCTGAATTTTAACCGAACCGGGGTGCTTTTGGACAGTAGGGGTACACTAGACCTCAATTGCAAGCATACTCAGGAGGAGGAATGACCTCTCACACATGATGCTTAATAAATTGTTTAAAATAATCATGGCTCGTTAAATCTATAAGCTTGGTGTTTTGCTTTCAAGAATAGGTTATAGGCTGTGTCACTATAAAATCTGTCCATGCGCATCTCTCAGAGTGACGTAACAATCCACTAGACAGCGACAAAAAAGAAAACGAGTCAAGTTTATTACAAAAGTAAGTTATTAATTACAAGTCTAATCTGCGGAAAAAATAAACTATTGACATATATGTAATTAGAGGCTGCACTGTACTGTCTGCGCAAACCATTCTGAAGCCTCTCTCTCTCTCTCTCTCTCTCTCTCTCTCTCTCTCTCTCTCTCTCTCTCTCTCTCTCTCTCTCTCTCTCTCTCTCCCGCTCTCTTTCTCTCTCTCTCGCTCTCGTTTCGTTTTGTGGAGCACGTTAATTGTCTGAGAAACGGGCGTTCCGTGGAGCATGATCATTTCAGCTCTTGAGGAGGTCTGCTTAAAAAAAATTGAAAATATTGACATATATATAACTAGAGGGTGCACTGTACTGTCTGTGCACAGTCTCCCATTCAAAATGCATTAGTTTACAATTCGTTCTGAAGAACGCAAAAAAAAGTTGTAAAAAAAAAAACCGGCTTGTAATAGCGGTACATTCATTGACCATTCATTTTGATCTTTAATGCAATAAAAAGCATTAACTTGAAGTTAATCAACACAGTTAAATTACGTCTCTAGTAATCATTCCAAATGTTTATTCATGGTGTTTATATGGGGCTAGGTTTAACCCTGAACCCAACCCTAAACCTAAACCTTAGCTCTAACCTCTATGCAAATGCTAAATCATAATGCATACCACTGCATTATCTTATGGTCAATGATTGTACCCTTCTTTTAAACGTCCTTATGTATCCATGTAACCCGTCCAGTACAGGTTGACAGAGATCAATGTCCAGGTAGCTGGATGGAGGGATTGAGCAATGGAGGAATAGATAGATAGATGGACGGAGGGAGGGGTCAATGGATGTCTCGATGGATAGATACAACGGTAGATAGATACTGCAGACAGACGGACAGATAAGTTCAACCAAGGCATGTGTCTGCTTTAGGAAGCCAAGCGTTTCCAGAACATTGACAAGTCATGGCAGAAGATCATGCAGAGAGCCCACGAGATACCCGGCATTGTGCAGTGCTGTGTGGGGGACGAGACCCTCAACCAGGTACCTACGAGCCTGGCAGCAACACCTAACACCACATTGCTGTTTTCCATGATGCTGTCTGAGGCATAGGATTTTGTAATAGTTCTTCTTCCCACTTTGTAATTTCGGCTAGTTCTCTTCTCATCTCTCCTTCCTCTCTCTCCTCCCATCTCTCCTCTTCCCGCCCCTCTCTCCCCTCGCCTCTCTCCTCCCCTTTCTTCTCCTTCCTCTCCTCTTTTTGCTTCTCTTTTCCTGTCCCCTTCCTCTGGCTTTCTCTTTCTCCTCCTCCAGCTCCTGCCTCACCTCTTGGAGCAGTTGGAGTTGTGTCAGAAGTCTCTGTCGGGCTACCTGGAGAAGAAGAGGCTTGTGTTCCCACGCTTCTTCTTCGTGTCCGACCCCTCCCTGCTGGAGATCCTGGGCCAGGCGTCCGACTCACACACCATACAGGTTGTCGGGACACCAACCGGGCCAGGCCAAAAATAAATTAGAATAGATGTTAGATGTTGAACACAAAGAACACAAAACAAAGAGTATAACATATATTGCCTATGAGTGGCCTCTAAAGGGTCCATCTGCTCTAACAGCCTTAGGTCCACCAACTGGTTAGCCGCCCTAACCATCCGTCAAATGCTTGTCTTGCCGGGTATATGTTATTCACCACATGGCAATACCATTCCTTGACACAGTATATATGCAGGTGCACGAGAGACACACAAGCTCACATATACACCACCGCATACAGGTGCACTAGAGACACACATACACACACAACAACACACACACCTTTGGTATTTTCTCAATCCTTCTGTAATGTGTGAACTTTCTTTGCATATATGTAACCTATTTTCGGATTTGTGTGTGTGTGTGTCTGTGTTTGTCCCAGGCCCACCTGTTGAGTCTGTTTGATAATGTGGACCAGCTGGGGTTCAGTGAGAAGAGCTATGACCAGATCCTCTCCTTCCAGTCTCATGAGGGGGAGAGTGTGGACCTGCACCAACCCGTCCTGGCACAGGTAACACTCCTGACACCCACACCGACACACACCGACATACACACACACACACACACACACACACACACACACACACACACACACACACACACACACACACACACACACACACACACACACACACACACACACACACACACACACACACACACACACACACATACATACATACATACATACATACATACATACATACATACATACATACATACATACATACATACAGTTCACCCATTGTTATGTGGAGGTTGACTCGCTGCAGGCACCAGGTGTTCTGTGATCGTCGTCATAGTAAACCATGAGGATCTCTCCCCGGGTGGTGTGCTCCGTCCAGGGTAACGTGGAGGTGTGGTTGGGCCAGCTGTTGGAAGGGGTCAGACAGACTCTGCACGAGGTCATCCGACAGGCCCACCACGCCATCAGCGACCCGGGCCTCAAAATCCTGGAGTTCCAGTCGGCGTTCCCTGCCCAGGTGGGCCTGCTCGGCCTGCAGATGATCTGGACCCATGACGCAGAGGAGGCCCTGAAGCTCAGCAGAAGCGACAAGAAGGTCTGTGGAAGGTGTTCAAACTCCAAACAAAGCAGAATATGAGCAGAAAGAAGTGGTGTAGACCCCTGTTTTATTCGAACTGCTCTGAACCGTCAACAAACAGCTAACTGAGCAAACATATAAAGACTAAGGTTAGCTCCATTTTATATGGTATTGCTTCATGGCCCACTGGGCGGCGCTATTTTATGATCTCTTGATGGACTGAGGGCAGAATGTACGCGGTGATGATGACCTCTTGAGCTACAAATCCAACCGAATGCAATTGAAAGCAATCTAATGTTATGTCATGTAATGTAATGTATTCCAGTCTAATGAAATGTCATGCATCTGATCCTTTATTAGCTACCATTTACATTTTCACTGTGTACGTTGGGCTCCTAAAAACCAACCCATGTTTTTTCATTGGCCGGCAGATAATGCAAACCACCAATCAGAAGTTCATGGATGTTCTGAACGAGTTGATCGACATGACGACCAGGGACCTGAGCAGGAACGAGCGGACCCAGTACGAGACTCTCATCACCATCCACGTTCACCAGAAGGACATCTTCGATGAGCTGGTGGGTGCAGCAGATAGGATGGATGAGATGGGAATCGCTGGTGTAGAGGACTCTCTGATCTTCAAACCTCCTATTTCCTTCTTTGTTAGGTGAGCATGAACATCCGATCCCCGCTGGACTTTGAGTGGCAGAAGCAGTCCCGCTTCTACTTCCAGGAAGACACGGACCGCTGCGTCATCCAGATCACCGACGTGGAGTTCGTCTACTGCAACGAGTACCTGGGCTGCACCGACCGCCTGGTCATCACCCCGCTCACAGACAGGTAGAGGCACACAGACAGGTGTTTAGATGTCATCACCCCACTCACAGACAGGTAGAGGCACACAGACAGGTGTTCAGAGGTCATCACCCCACTCACAGACAGGTAGAGGCACACAGACAGGTGTTCAGAGGTCATCACCCCACTCACAGACAGGTAGAGGCACACAGACAGGTGTTTAGATGTCATCACCTCACTCACAGACAGGTAGAGGCACACAGACAGGTGTTCAGAGGTCATCACCCCACTCACAGACAGGTAGAGGCACACAGACAGGTGTTTAGAGGTAATCACCCCACTCACAGACAGATAGGAGACACACCGACAGGTGTTTAGAGGTTATCACCCCACTCACAGACAGATAGGAGACACACCGACAGGTGTTTAGAGGTTATCACCCCACTCACAGACAGATAGGAGACACACAGACAGGTGTTTAGAGGTTATCACTCCCCTCATAGACAAATAGGAGGCACACAGACAGTCGAGACGCAGGTGAACTGCAGATTCAGATAGACACACCACAGAAATCTAAACAAAAGGTGTTCAGTCAAGGTGTGTGTAGTTATACAGGGGATGTCCAAGATAAGATCAAGTCATGTGACGTCTCATGATACCTGAGATAACTTTAAGATTGAACCTGATCAACAACATCAAGATCCAAAAACATACCGAAAAAAACCCCAGCTGAAACAAAACACGACAACCTTTGAAGGGTCCTTGTGTTGAGGTGTTGTTTCCTCTGTCCAGGTGCTACATCACCCTGTCCCAGGCCCTGTGGATGGGTATGGGCGGGGCTCCGGCTGGGCCCGCAGGGACAGGTAAACCGCCAGCCACCACCGGCTCCCATGCCTCTGTCATACACACACATAGCAAATCAAACAACGCGCCCTTCATGATTCAATGAACGAATGGGCTGGAAAGACTGCGCTGTGTGAATATTTGTTTTGATTTGACTGCATCTGCCGCATGAGCCAATTTAGCTTTTAGACTGCTCCCGGCTGATTTCTGTCTTTCTTGATTGGTTTGGGGAATCCATCTTGCATGTTAATCGCAGATGTGTGAAATGCAAAACTTCTCAATGGCAGACCAAGTAGGGAGGGAGGAGTTAGAGAGGGATGGAGATGTTAATTGGGTAGTTTAGTTAAAAAATTTAGCTCTGTTCTGCTCTTTTCGGTTCTTTCCATTTACAATTCCCAAATCGTACCTATAACACCTTTTAATCCGTTCGAATGCCATTACATCCCTTATTCAACACAGGAAATTCAAATCTTAACTATGACCATGTTAGTAACACATGCATCATGAAATTATAGAATAAGCAGATTGTGTGTTGTTGAGACCAGTCCAAGGGGTCACTTCAATACATGTTTATACTGTGTGTGTCAGGTAAGACGGAGACCACCAAAGACATGGGTCGCTGTCTTGGGAAGTATGTAGTGGTCTTCAACTGTTCTGACCAGATGGACTACAGAGGACTGGGACGGATCTACAAAGGTAGGGAAACATGGAGTCATCTGATGTCCCCACAAAGCCAGATTTACGAGAAGTCTGTAAACTCTCATCAACTATCTATCCCTCTTTCTTTCTGTCTATCTATCTCAGTCTCTGTAACTCAGAGACTGAGAATTAGAGTATAATTGGTAAAAAGTACTAGAAAAGGTGTGAACAAAGTATAGTACCACACACTCCCTCTCTCCAGGGCTGGCCCAGTCAGGAGCCTGGGGCTGCTTCGACGAGTTCAACCGTATCGAGCTGCCCGTGCTGTCTGTGGCAGCGCAGCAGATATACGTCGTCCTACTGTGCAAGAGGAACAAGAAGAAGCAGTTTGTCTTTACCGACGGGGATATTGTGGACATGGACCCTGAGTTTGGCATCTTCCTCACCATGGTAATCCGTGTTCCAACCTTTTGACCTAGCATCCATAATGTTAGATATTTAGATAACCATGACATATCGACCTGCAGACAGTGAATGGTGACTTGTGTAGGGCCGTTGCCGACGCAGTCGACAGTTCTCAGAGCCCTGCCGACTGCCCCCTCTGCTGCACAGAGGGCATGCTGCTTGTTTGTTTTGTTCAAAGTTTATTCATATCGAACGTGTCTTGTGTCCAAATAAGTCGACACTGCACTTCCTTGGGTCCCCAGCAATAAACACGCCTAGCGTGAACGACATCAGATGAACAATTGAGGGATATGCTATGGAAATACATTCATACACACACAAGCACAACGCAGATTCCTATCTAACACACATTCCGTCATGCAGACCGTATCGGAGTCAATTGCTCCTACTCTCCAGCAGCGTAGATAAATCTCAAATTTAATCGAAAAAGTGTGCCTCGCTTTTTGAAGGAGGGCGGGTTCATTAAGGATAGGGAGAGGGACGGGCGAGGAGCGGTGGTGTTCTTTCATTCAAAATGTTCAGCAAATCTTCCAGATTATACCTTGACTCTCTTGAGGACACAGGTCTGGGAGGGATCCTCAATGGTGAGGAGTGAGTTGACCTGAGCTGGTGATAAATGATGCCTACCTGTTAAAGAACGTTGGCTCATCCTCCCAGTCCTCCTCGTCTCCAGAACCCAGGCTACGCCGGGCGCCAGGAGCTCCCGGAGAACCTGAAGATCCAGTTCAGGACGGTGGCCATGATGGTGCCCGACCGCGCCATCATCATGAGGGTCAAGCTGGCCAGCGCCGGTTTCCGTGACAACCAGGTGCTCAGCCGGAAGTTCTTCACCCTCTACAAGCTGTGCGAGGAGCAGCTCTCCAAACAGGTAATAACGTCATGAAGAGTAGCACTAGTATTGAACCTAGTACTGATACTGGGGCATGATAGTCTAGTGGCCAGAACGTTCAACTCCCAATCGAAATGTTCTGGGTTCTATTGCCATGGCATGAAAATTTCACTTTTAGGTTTTCTGACATTAATATGACTTCCCCTAGCCTGCCTATGGTCCCCCAGTAGCTAGCAATGGCGTAACGAGTAGGTATCCTGCTATGCCTTTGTAAAATGAAAGCTCTGACGCTCTGATTTCGAATTTGGCCCCATATAATAATTAATAATAATTCATTATATTTATATAGCGCTTTTCAATGACCCAAAGACGCTTACAGAAGGGGGGGACCTAACTCACCACCACCAGTGTGTAGCACCCACTTGGGTGATGCACGGCAGCCAATCTGCGCCAGAACGCTCACTACACACCAGCTTGAGTTGGAGAGTGAGGGAATTGATGAGTCAGCCAATTGTACAGGAGGATTATTAGGGGGCCAGATTGAAGGAGCCTGGTTGGGCCAGGACACCGGGGAAACCCCTACTCTTTGCGATAAGTGTCCTGGGATCTTTTATGACCACAGTGAGTCAGGACCTCAGTTTTACGTCTCCTCCGAAGGACGGCACCTTCCACAGCACAGTGTCCCCATCACTGCACTGGGGCATCGGGATTGATGAGTGAAGGGGTTGAAAAAGTAGCCACTTACAGCACCTGGTATTCCCAGGCGGTCTCCCATCCAAGTACTAACCAGGCCCGACCCTGCTTAGCTTCCAAGATCAGACGAGATCGGGCGTGTTCAGGGTGGTATGGCCGTCATATGTCGTCATAAGGGGCCAAGTTACCTCCCCTCTCTCTGCCTTGCCCGCCCAGAGAATTTGGCCTGCCAATGAGACAATTTGCTACGACCGTGCGAGTGCCACATGTGTGTGTGAGTGAATACTATGGCTTTGACTCCAAACTTCGTTATTCGAATATAATTCGAATATCAAAAAAATAAATCAATATTCTAACAAATATGAGGCAGCCCTTAATATTCAAACATGTTATGGGCATTCTTTTTTGTAAATGTCTTTGCTTGAACGTTGTTTTCAATTCAGATTCCGAGGCTTTTTCAGGCCTGGTGAAGTTGCAAATCGCGAGCTCATTAGCAAGGCTATGATTGGTCATCTGGGCTCCTGTAGGTGGCGTTGCGTCCCAAGTAGGGCTGGGATAAACGATTATTTTTTAGACGATTAATCTAACGATTCATTTTCGAAGTCCGATCCGATTTCGATTCGATTCGATTATCGATTATCTCCCCATTAATTGACTAATAGCAATTTATACATGTTGATTTACATATCTGAACGTATCTGGCCATGATAATATATATTATATGATATAGATATCT
>NC_079434.1:4390925-4473425 GCF_026213295.1 Gadus chalcogrammus | reverse complement strand
CAACCAGCTCTAAAATATGAGTCCTTGTAGAAACATGACTTAACAACAAACTTATATTGTAATATTGATGTTGTGTGTGTGTGTTATCCAGGGGGAAAACATATGGATCGTCCTGGACGGTCCAGTGGACGCAATCTGGATCGAGAACCTAAACTCGGTTCTGGATGACAATAAAACGTTAACCCTGGCCAACGGAGACCGAATCGCCATGTCTCCATGCTGCAAGGTGAACCGCCCCCTGCTGCTGTGTGTTTCCAACTTGTAACAGTTATTAGTCTCCTTTCAATGTATTAAGTATTTTCACGTCAACATTTGACATGAAGTATGAGAAAATTATGTGAGCTGTCTGGGCGATTATTATTCGTATTGGGAGTACTAATACAGACAGGACAATAATCAGGTGTTTTCAAAGTTTTTCTGTTTTTTCTTCGGTTTTTATTTTGTTATTGTACTATTGTTGTATTGTTATTTTATTAAACATTAATGTTTTCTCTATCTAGCTATGCTATATATGTGTATTATCATGTGTAAATTATATTAATGTTGAACAGTTTAATATAGAATAAGTAAATGAAAAAGATAAGAAGATACATTGTTTTTTAGATGGATGTCAAACCCAGGCGTGTTGGTTCTTTTGGACAACACTTTATCGACACATTACTGAAACCACCCTTCCTTAGGTGGTGTTTGAGCCCCACAACATCGACAACGCCTCCCCAGCCACGGTGTCCCGCAACGGGATGGTCTTCATGAGCTCCTCTGTGCTGGACTGGAGGCCCATCCTGCAGGCCTGGCTACAGGCCCTGCCCCAAACCCAGGCCCAGCCCCTACAGGAGTGCTTCAATGGATCTTACCAGGTGGGGAGCAGAGGAGTAGAGAGGAGGAGAGAGGGAGAGGACTAGAGAGGGAGGTTAGGGAGAGGAGAGTGGAGAGGTAAGGAGAGGGTACAGGAGAAGGGCTGTAAAGGAAAGGAGTAGCAGAGGAGATGACAGGAGAGGAGTTGAGGGGGTAAATGGAGGACAACATTGGACAGGAAATTCTGAGACGAATGAACAGAGAATACAATGATATAGAATGAGGATTTTGATGGAGAATAGATTAGACAGGAAAGAAAGAGAGGCATGGAATCATATAAATGTTATGACACATGACTGGGGAACAGGTTAAATTTATTATGTGGCCGTTGATGTCCTCAACCGTCCTCCTCTGTCTCCTTCAGGATCTGGTGGACTTTGTCTCTACGGCTGTTTCTCCTAAAATGCAGGTCTTGGAGTGTATGTACATCAAGCAGACCATCGATCTTCTACAGGTACCGTAACGCCTTTGTACAGGTGCCTTTACTATTATTATTTGAATAGCTGCACCATGGATTATTTTCCTTTCTGTATTTTATCGTTTATGATATGTCCTATTTTCTGGGTCTCTATATGCATCTTTGTGTGTGTGTGTGTGTGTGTGTGTGTGTGTGTGTGTGTGTGTGTGTGTGTGTGTGTGTGTGTGTGTGTGTGTGTGTGTGTGTGTGTGTGTGTGTGTGTGTGTGTGTGTGTGTGTGTGTGTGCGTGTGTTTTCCAGGGCCTTCTCCCTCCCTCGGAGGAGAAACAGCGTAGCCGTGGCGACCTGGGACGGCTGTTTGTGTTTGCAGTCATGTGGTCGCTGGGAGCTCTGCTGGAACTGGAAGATAGAGCCAAGTTAGAGGCCTTCTTAAAGGTACGCGCGCACACACACATGTACACGCAAATGCACACGCACACACTCACAGTACAACTTGATCTGTACACCAATTGTGTTTGTATATTTTCAGTAATCCCCCTCTTGGTTCTATTCTAAAGGGTCACCGTACATGCCCTGACCTGCCCAAGACCGAGCAGGACCAGACCATCTTTGAGTTCACGGTCAACAGCAAGGGAGACTGGGAACACTGGTGCCACAAGGTCTGAGCCCCATGTATAAACACAAAGACCTGTTCTGTCTATTTCCTCTGTGTTTGTAGAATATCTCTCCACATATCTAGCAGTAGATTTGAGTGTACTGAGTGAGAAGGGGACGGTTCATGGTTTCCTTCCTCACCTACCCTTTATTAAGGCATTGGCTTCATTGTTACAAGCCGTTACAACCCTCTTGGTGACTCCATTCCTGTGTTTTAGAATAACAAAGTCATCAAATGTATTTCTCCAGATACCATTTTGTAGTCAAAAGCCTAATCTCTTCCAATATGCACCTCAACATAATGGTTGGAGTTCCCTCAAGTCTTAAAACGAGGGATGCTTGTACTGATGATGTTTCTTGTCCGGTTCCTTCACATCTCCAGGTCCCGGAGTACCTGTACCCCGCAGACAGCGTGCCGGACTACGGCGGCATCCTGGTGCCCAACGTGGACAACGTGCGGACAGACTTCCTGATCCAGACCATCATGAAGCAGGGCAAGGCCGTCCTGCTCACCGGGGAACAGGGCACCGCCAAGACCGTCATGATCCGGGTCAGTCCGGGAGAGGGAGAGATGCCACGCATGGGGCGGCATGTGGCTCAGGAGGGAGAGCGGTTTGACTGGTAACCAGTCAAGGAGGTGTCCCTGAGCAAGACACCTCACCTGAACTGCTCCTGACGAGCTGGCTATCGCCTTGCATGTTTGACACCGCCGTCGGTGTGTGAATGTTTGCATGAATGTGTGATTGTTGGGCCATATTGTAAAGCACTTTGAGTGGCCACTGTAGAATCAATTGTTTTTTATTGTGTATCTACTTGTGTCTATGGATTTGTTTTATTGGAAATAATGTTTTATTTGTAGGCCCATGCAGGAAATAGTTGTATTAAATCCAATATTGAATAAATAACATTCAATGCTCAGAAATATACTTGGTATATCATATATATTATTGACCCTATACTATTCTAATTGGTTCATAGTATTTTATAGTTTACTACTTTTTCCATAAGTAGCCCGGTTGAAGACCCGGCTAGTTTTATTAAGTTTATTAACATAAGGATTATAGCAGCAGCTGCCAACTCTCTCCAACACGTCTCCCTCTCCAGGGCTACACCAACAAGTTTGACCCTGAGCTGCAGATCAGCAAGGGGGTCAACTTCTCGTCCGCCACGCTGCCCAACATGTTCCAGAGGAACGTGGAGAGCTACATCGACAAGCGCATGGGCACCACCTACGGCCCTCCGGCCGGCAAGAAGATGACCATCTTTGTAGACGACATCAACATGCCCATCATCAATGAATGGGGAGACCAGGTCTGGTTAGACTGCGTGGTCACTCTGCGCCCATCATGTTTTATTATTGTGCTGTTTATCTCTCTGCTTATCCGTTTCCAATAGAAGATACTTTTGGTCTCTGCAGTTCAATCTGAGGTCCTAACAGAGATTTACTTAAAGATGAACAATAAAGATACCTAAGTTCAGGAAAAGATCAAACAAGCATTTTCTTCTGTTTAGAAAATTCTTGTGTCATTTCTATTAGCGGTTTTCCACCAATCAGATTGTTATATCCCTGCTATCTGTATCCTTCAGATAACCAATGAGATTGTGCGGCAGCTGATGGAGCAGGGGGGTTTCTACAGTTTGGACCGACCGGGGGAGTTCACCACTGTAGTGGACATTAAGGTACTGGGAGTTGGCAAAAGGGAGTTGTGGTTTGTTTACTTAATAATTGAATGAATACATAAATAACCAAGGTAAAGCACTACATTGGTAAATAAAGAAATAGATAAATGAAGATCAAAAACTTGTAACTGTTATATCACACATTTTGTGATACTAGGATTACTGTTGCATGCTATACAGTTAAAATAACTGTTTATCCCAACTGCATCTGCATATTAATTGTCCTGCTAGCAGACTGTTGTGTGTATGACATGAACACATGGCTCCTCTTGAATGAACACATGAATCCCCTGGTGGTTTCCAGCTGATCGCTGCCATGATCCACCCGGGCGGCGGGAGGAACGACATCCCTCAGAGGCTGAAGCGGCAGTTCTCCATTTTCAACTGCACCTTGCCCTCCAACACCTCCATAGACAAAATCTTCTGCACCCTGGCCCAGGGCTACTTCTGCCCAGAGAGGGGCTTCCCCGAGGGCGTGTGTTCGCTGGCCGGCGCCTTGGTCCCCACCACCAGGAAGATGTGGCAGGCCATCAAGGCCAAGGTACTGACGTAGCGAGAGAGTCTTCCGTTGCGATATTAATTTGCTGTACATTGTCGTTGTTCTCTTTTGTGTGGTCGTCTGGACTTGGCTGGGCAGCAATTGATTTTCAAAATATGGTTGCAGCATTCTGCAGAGTGATGCTCGCATTCTCATCAGATTTTTCAACATTGTTATACTCTCTATTTTGGCTCAAGAAAGTTTTGATAGTTACACTTTCCTTGGGTGCCACCAATGTTTTTTTTTGCAGATTTCTTAGTTTGTCATGAGATTAAATTCCCTCCCCCTAGGGCCTCAATCACGCTTGGAAAAGGTTTCCAGCGTGATTGAGGCCAGACCGATCTGCAGAGAGCAACAGAATGTGCTCTCTGCAGAGCACAGGACTGGAATTGTCCTTGATCCGTTTTTTGGTTTCTGATTCACAGGGATAAATGTCTCACAATTGTTTTCTCTGCTCTGCTCTTGCGTCTCACTGCATCCTCATCATGTGCTCTCCTCTCCTCACACCTCTCCGTCTCTCATCCTCCCTTCACATTTTCTCTCTCATCCTCTCCTCTCTTGTATACTCCAGATGCTGCCCTCACCTGCCAAGTTCCACTACATATTCAACCTGAGGGACTTGAGTCGCATATGGCAGGTTGGGACCACAGCACAAACAAAGAAACATACAATATTTGTCCTTTACGAACCATCATACAGAACAGATTCAAGTTGTGCTTTACCTTGTCCCGGCTTGTCTCTCCTACATTTGTGAGCTGGTTATCCTACCATCATGTGACTGAAGAAAAGGTGGTTCTCTGTGTTTGTTCTGGTTCTCCTCAGAGGGTTCTGAACAGAAGGCGGTTCTCTGTGTTGGGTTCTGTTAAGGGGGTTCTGAACAAAAGGTGTTGTTCTGTGTTGGCTCTGGTTCTGTTCAGGGGATTCTGGCGGTAAAATCAGAAGTGTGTCAGAGCCCAGAGATTCTGGCCGCTCTATTCCACCACGAGTGCTCCCGGGTCATCTCCGACCGCTTCATCGACGCCAAAGACACCGAAGTCTTTGAAGCCATCATGGACAAGGTGAGTGGCTCCGTGTACCTATGAGTATGCCTGTTTGCATGTGTGTGTGTGTTTGTGTTTTTGTTTGAGTTTCGAGCTCTCACGGATTTGTGCAGATCACAGTGGGGGATCATGGGATAGCAGTGACTGAGCATGTGCAGTGGAACAGCTACTTTGTGGACTTCCTGCAAGAGGCGCCGGAGGCGACGGGGGAGGAGGGCGAGGATGTAGAGCTGGACGCCCCCAAGGTCTGCTTGTTTGTTGTTTGTTAGTTTGTTTGATTATTTCATGGTATCGTCTGCCCTCCGACATTATGAATATATCGTATACTGTGTCGTCCCTACAGGTGTATGAGCCAATCGAATCACTGGATTCCCTGGAAGCACGCCTGACCACCTTCCAGCAGCAGTACAACGAGGCTGTGAGGGGCGGAGCCATGGACCTGGTTTTCTTCAAGGTAAAACAAACCAGTAATTCAATCAATGCATCCATCAATAAATCGCTTAATTGATCAGTCATCGTGGCAGCTCTAAAGCCTTAACCCCCCCATCACATTGAGTGCTAAGTCAACCATGCATTGATCGATTGGTCTTGTCTTGATCGATCTGTGTCGTCTGTTTCTAAAAAACTGTTTGCAGGATGCAATCTCCCACCTGATCAAGATCTCCCGCATCCTGCGGACCCCCCAGGGCAACGCACTGCTGGTGGGGGTGGGGGGCTCAGGGAAGCAGAGTCTGACCCGACTGGCCTCCTTCATCGCTGGCTACCAGACCTTCCAGATCACCCTCACCAGGTCACAACAGATATACACAGACACTGATGGGACTCTCCACAGTTATATAGGATGATTACACTTGGATTGAATGTATGAATCCTGCGCACTTATTGTACGTTGTGCATCCCGACAGTTAATGTATGCACTTATGTATGTTGTACGTCATGGCACTTAATGTACACACTTATTGTATGTTGTACATCCTGGCACTTAATGTACGCACTTATTGTATGTCGTACCTAGTTATAGTAGCATCTAGCTATCTTTGTCGGAACGGGAATGGGTTAACCTGGCGATTGTTAGTGCTTTGCCCTTTGTTCTATGAACATCCTTACTGTTACGACAGCGATATATAGTTTCACCTTCTTCTGACTAAGGAATATTTAGGGCTAAACGCCCTAAATATAAATGTACAGGTACATTTGTTTGCATGTGCAATATGTTGTTGATGTTGTGGTGGGTACGTCTTGCAGGACGTACAACTGCAGCAACCTCCTGGAGGACCTTAAAATTCTGTACCGCATCGCCGGACAGCAGGGGAAGGGCGTCACCTTCCTCTTTACAGACAACGACATCAAGGACGAGGCCTTTCTAGGTATCTGGTTGACTGACAGGAAGCTAGACCAACAAGCCTGACTCCCAGTTTTCCTGTCTCTAGCTGTTTTCCTTGATCCTGTCTCCATCCTTTGTTGAAAAGTTTGTTGCATGGGATTTTCATTCCTTTTATCATCCTCCTCCCCCTTCCCCACCTCTTATCCTCACTTTTTGCGACCACAACCTCCTCGTCCTCTCCTCCACTCCTTCTCCTCCACTCCTCCTCCTCGTCCTTGCCCTCCTCCTCAGAGTACATGAACAACGTCCTGGCCAGTGGGGAGGTGTCCAACCTGTTTGCCCGGGACGAGTTGGATGAGATCACGCAGGACCTCATCGCCCCCATGAAGCGCGAACTCCCCCGCATCCCGCCCACCATGGAGAACCTCTACGACTTCTTCCTGTCCCGTGTCCGCAGCAACCTCCATGTCGTCCTCTGCTTCTCGCCGGTCGGGGAGAAGTTCCGCAGTCGCGCGTTGAAGGTGAGACCGAAACAGCAGCGTGGATGTGATTAGCACGTTGGTTTTCCAAAAGAAAAGAAAGTGAGCAAAGTACAAAGGCATTTCATGTTATCTGTTTGTGCGTTACAGCAGCAAGGAATCTACAGTGGATCATACTGTTTACTTAATAATTACAGAATATTTAATGTCATTAATGAGCAGGTAGGGGACAGACCTCTAATGACAGGGCAGGGCATTTGGGTTTGAACCCGAAACCTTGGTAGTCTATTGTTAGGAGGCTTAACCCCTACCTGCTCTGCCATAACAGCTGTCCCTGAGTGTCCCTGAATCCATTGTATGTTGCTCTAGAGAAATGTGCCTCGCTAAATGACCATGATCCAGTCCTGAGGTGCTTGTTGATGCGTGTTTCTCCAAAGTTCCCAGCACTCATCTCCGGCTGCACAGTGGACTGGTTCCAGCGTTGGCCCCGGGACGCCCTGGTGGCCGTGGCGCATCACTTCCTGTCTCAGTTCAAGGACTTCCGCTGCTCAGAGGAAGTGAAGAGTAGCGTGGTGGCGACCATGGGGACCTTCCAGGTAGTGTCTATGATCACATGCGAAACTCTGGTTCCTTTTACTGATGTTTACTGCAGTATTCCACATCTCAAAGAACAGAACATTCAGTTGCCTACTTTGTTATACACGGCTAACATTAACCTAAACAACGTGCCATGGAAAACAACAAACATAGCTTATCGCTTTAATACAAATGAAAGAAACCATAATACTGACCACTTTGTCTGCTTGTCTACCAATGGGGGGGGGGGTTAGCTTAACCCCCCCCCCCCCCCCCCCCCCATCGTCAATAATTAAAATACTGTCTTCCACTATTTTCACACGTATTGCAACAAAAGCCACTAAGCATGAAAAGAAGCAAGGCCACAAGACCGCCTTACAAGACCATACAGCCACAACTGGAAACCAAACCACTGTAGAAAACAATGATTGCAACATTATATATAAGTGGTTATGACTGCATTTACAGTCTGAGTGAAAGTATATGTGGGGTTATGTTTCGCTTAATTCATGAAAGTTATTCTAAACCATTGATGATTCTTTTTGACTGGAGGATCGAGACAGATTGATAAGTGCATACGTGTTACGTTTATATGCATGTATGTAAGCCTTTTTTTCATACAAATGTGTTATAATAAGTGAGTCCTTGAACACCCCGGCACTCAGGACCTGGTGGCAGAGAAGTGTACAGAGTACTTTGACCGGTTCCGCCGGCAGACCTACGTCACACCAAAGTCCTACCTATCCTTCATCGATGGCTACAAAATCATCTACTCTGAGAAGATCTCCTATGTGGGCATGCTGGCAGAGCGCATGAAGACAGGTTTGTGGCATTTATGATTCATATATTTTTTCGATTAGGTACAGTTGGAAACAACACCATCTAAGAATAAATCATTAAACTAATCAGGACAATCATCAATCAATCAATCCATTATTCTTCACAAACCTATCAATGACTTATCCTATAATATAAACATAGATTTTTCTGATGTATACAAATATGAAACCCTTGATATGACACAGAGCCCATGTGTTCCTGATGCAGGCTTATCAAAGCTGATGGAGGCAGAGGTGTCGGTGAGCCAGCTGTCCAAGGATCTGGTGGTGAAGGAGCGTGAGCTGGCGGTCGCCTCGCAAAAGGCTGACGGGGTCCTGCAGGAGGTCACCGTCAAAGCCCAGGCTGCTGAAAAGGTCCGATGGATATTCTTACAGGAGAGGAAACATAGATGCTCTGTGTAGGTCTAGAAAACCTACTGACATGAATATATATATGTCCTTTTCTCTCTCTTCTTTCTCCGTTCCCATTTTTCCCTTTTTCCACTTCTCTATCCTCTCCTCATCTATATTCTTCCTCTCCTGCCTCCCACCTCACCTCCTCTCCTCTTCCTCTCCTGCCTCCCACCTCACCTCCTCTCCTCTTCCTCTCCTGCCTCCCACCTCACCTCCTCTCCTCTTCCTCTCCTTTCTTTCCACCTTCTCTCCTCCCCTCCCCTCTGCTCCACCTCCCCGTCCTCCAGGTGAAGCAGCAGGTGCAGAAGGTGAAGGACAAGGCCCAGGCCATTGTGGAGGAGATAGGGGCTGATAAGAGCGTGGCGGAAACCAAACTGGAAGCCGCCAAGCCAGCCCTGGCCGCTGCTGAGGCTGCACTGCAGGTAGAGAGACGGAGTGGTCTGTCTGTCTGTCTGTCTGTCTGTCTGTCTGTCTGTCTGTCTGTCTGTCTGTCTGTCTGTCTGTCTGTCTGTCTGTCTGTCTGTCTGTCTGTCTGTCTGTCTGTCTGTCTCTGAACCATGTAAAAGAAAATGGATGAATGGTTATCTCTCTTTGAGGTCCTTCGAAAATATCACTAATACTCATTTCATTTAGTTGGGAAGTTAAGAATTAAAATACAAAATAAGAGTAGTATTCAATACATTTCTAAAAAGATTATGCTAATTATGATAACATCTCTCTCTTGCTCTCTCTCTCTACATCTGGGTGCATATGTCTCTCTCACTCCCTCTTTGTCCCTGTCTCTCTCTCTCTCTCTCTCTCTCTCTCTCTCTCTCCAGACTATCAAGCCAACTGACATAGCGACAGTGAGGAAGCTGGGGAAGCCTCCTCATCTCATCATGAGGATCATGGACTCTGTGCTGCTGCTGTTCCAGAGAAAGGTCTGACACACACGCAAACACACTTACTTATTTGTTACATATTTATAAATTTCCTCTGTACTAAATGTAAATTAGTTGAATGGGGGCATTTTGTATTGCTATTCCATTGTAGTCCCGGGTACAGTTGAAGGAAAGAGCATTCATTTTAAAACCAGACAAGGCTACATAGCATTAAGCAAAAGCACCGTCTGAGGTGAATCCAACTGAGGGCTGGATCTAGCTGTGTGCTTGTGTGCTTGTGTGTGTTACTGTGTTTGTGTGTGTGTGTGTGTGTGTGTGTTGACAGGTGGACACTGTGAAGGCTGACCCAGAGCGGGCGTGTCCCAGGCCCTCCTGGCCAGAGGCCATGAAGCTGATGCAGAACTCTGGCTTCCTCGGCATGCTGCTTAACTTCAGCAAGGTCTCTCTCTCTCTCTCACTCGTTCACTCCCTCTCTCTCTCCGACTCCACTCACTTGCTCACTCACTCAAAATCTCTATATAGACATATATATAATCATGTCTATATACATTTTCACATTGTCATATACATATACACTTTTAAGGGTGAGGGCACGGCCAAACTATTTCTGTTTGTTTCTGCTTCGGGCAGCTCCCCGCTGACGTCAGACAACGCAACGCAAATACACACCAGGAATTAAATGAGATTAACGCTACTGTGGAATAGACCAATGCAGAAACGGACACACACACACACACACACACACACACACACACACACACACACACACACACACACACACACACACACACACACACACACACACACACACACACACACACACACACACACACACACACACACACACAACCAGCAGCATACTTGTAAAGCCGCGGATTAGTCCTTCTATCAGCCAGGGTCTATATTGAGAATAACGCCAGGGAAAACCCCTGTCTACGGTCCAAATATTTGCCTCGTTGTCTGCTTGCATGTCTGTCTTTCTATCTGCCTGTCTCTCTGTCACATATATCTGGTTCTACCCTTCTGTTGCTCCGTGTACCTGTCTGTCTGTCTTGCTTTCATCTTCTCTTTGACTCTTTGCATCGGTCTCTGACTGTAAAAGTCATACCGCAGCCTATACCGTAAGTCGAAAACTCTTGAAATGTTCAGGTATGGTTACCAATAACCCGCTCTACCCACAAATTTCTGGTACTGCCCCCAAAGGTGGCACTATTGTAAAAAATCATGAATTAGGCTTATTTCTCCTCACCAGATTGGCCTGGACTTAAACTTCTTTCAGAATATCTCTAGAATCAGACGCATTTATAAAACCCTGCTAAACATGATAAAAAGATTCACAGGCTACAAAAATAATCAAAATTTCACCAATTCGCCACATAAAATCTTTAGATTTTATCATCGAACAGAATTTGTTTTACTTAGTTCCATTTGAGAAATATTGGCCAATAAAGTTAGAGCAGTTACCCCATTTTCTTATGACCATTTTGTTATTGTATAAAAAAACATGCACCTATTATCAGGTGGATACCAATACCCCCCACTAATAATAAACCCAAATTTGGTACTGCATCCAAAGATGGCGCTATTTAAAAAAATGATGAACTAGCCTTATCTCTCCTTAATGGATTGACCTGGACTCAAAATTCTTTCATCATATTAATCTCTCAAATCAGATGCATCTTTTTTACCCTGGTCTTCTGCTCTAAAAATGTTTACTTTTCCCACAATTTCATGGAAAAGCCAAACGTCCACAGTCTCAACCCATTTTACCTATATGAAAATGTTGCTATCGTATAACTACCATAAGGCTATCATTAGGTGGATACCTAATGAGGATGAATTTTAGGATGAATTTTCAGGTCTGTACTCTTGAAAGCCCTTAATTCTATTGTGAAATGTGTGCTTGGAGTTTTCTTGATGTTGTGTGCTTATCAATCAACATTTTCACCATATGAATAAGGCTTCATGCAGTTCAGCAATGTCAGTGGCTTAACGGGATAATGCTGTGTACTGGTGATCCTTAGGTTGAGAGTCCCTGATTAGAGCATTATGAACAAGCTGAACATGACATTCTGTCATTGCCACTCATTTAAGAAACACAACATTGAACAGCACCTGAAATTCATCAGGCAACATTCCGGCTCATTAGTTTCCAAGAATCGGTCTGCCAAGACACAGCATGGCATTAAGGGAACTTCTTCGTTAACCATTTTTCCTTCATAATTAACTCTGTCATATTTATATTTCTTCTGTTAGTGTTCTTGACTACAGAGGTTTAATTTCCCCAGAATTTCAAAGATTTTTCAGGTATATGCTTTTAAGAAAGCCCTTAATTCACTTGAGAAATGTGTGCTTGGAGGTTTCTGGATGTTGTATGCTTATCAATAGACATTTTTCCTTAGGTTGAGAGTTTGAATCCTGATTATAGCATGCTGAACATGATATTCGGCCATTGCTTTGCAGCTCACAGCAAGGCACAGTATTGCATTAAGTGGAACATCTTCATCAACATCTTTCCTTCATAATTATTTGTCATATTTATATATCTTCCATTAGTGTGTTCTTGACTTTTAATTTAGCTTGGACCCCGTTATTCACCGCTTGCGGTTCAATTTACTTTCAGAATTTATAACTGAGGAACTAATTTAGTTACTTTTTGAGAGAAGTAACTAGTAACTGTAACTAATTACTTTTTAAAAGTAACTTGCCCAACACTGGTTGCAGGACAGTATAACTGAGGAGATGGTGGAGCTACTGGCCCCCTACCTGGACATGGAGGACTATAACCTGGAGTCGGCCAAGAGGATCTGTGGCAACGTGGCCGGCCTTTGCGCCTGGACCGAGGCCATGGTCGACTTCTTCTCCATCAACAAGGAAGTGCTACCCCTGAAGGTACACACACTGACACACATTCGCACAAATGCACACACACGCACACAAGCCCCGCATTGTATCCTTTATCCGGGTCTGTCTGTCTACCCTTAACTCTCTTGTGTGTTTCCCTGTGTGTCTTTTTGTTCTTCCATCTATCTGCGTATTGTCTGTCCGTCTGCCTCTCTGCTTGCTGCCTGTGTTTTTGCTGGTGTCCAGGCTAACTTGGCTCTGCAGGAGGCCCGTCTGGTGGTGGCCCAGCTAGAGTTATCTAACGCTCAGGCACAACTAGACGCTAAGCAGCAAGAGCTGGACGCTGTGCAGGTACTGACACACACGACTGGCGCACACCACACACGCACTCAAACAAAGATGTCTTGATGTGTTTCTGCAATCCGAGTGAACACAATATGTCTGTACATGTTTTACATTCAACTGTCCTCTTGTAGGCGCTGTACGACGCCGCCATGCAGGAGAAGCAGGAGCTGCAGGATGGTGCCGAGGCCTGCAGGACCAAGATGACCACCGCCACGGCTTTGATCGATGGACTGGGGGGAGAGAAGGTGCAGCACTGACTCCTCTCCCCCGGCCTCTGCCCATGTATTGTCTGAGGCCTGTATTGCCAGGGGATTCAATTCATCCTGGGAAAAAGTGTGAAGTACATCCTAAATGATGTCCAAGAACAGCTGAAATGTAGTTGGACAGGGGCAATCCCTCCAAAACGAATCCATCCATCCATCTATTCACTGATGCATCCATCCACGAATTAATTGATCCACACAGCCATCCATTTATCCGTGTGTGTTTGTGTGTTGTGTGTGTGTCTGTGTCTGTGTGCGGGTCAGGTGCGCTGGACAGAGAGCAGCCTGATGTTCCAGAGCCAGATTGAGCGTCTGGTGGGAGATGTGCTGCTAGCTACTGGCTTCCTCTCCTACGCCGGCCCCTTCAACCAGGAGTTCAGGAACCTAATGCTCTCCCTGTGGAAGACAGAGATGAGCCAGCAGCACATTCCCTTCAGCCACGTAAGAGTTTAAACTTTGGCCAGTAACAACTGACTGACCAGCTCATCCACTAGCTAAGTTACTAAAGCCATGCAAGGCTAGCTCCCTGTCTAACTTACTACAGCCACGTAAGGCTCACAGTGGCTACAAACTAGTTAGCGGATCAGCTAACTAGCCAGCTGACTAATAACTAACCCTAACCCTTTTTTTAAGTAATATAGCAGAGACCTTGAGCCCACTAATTACATCAAAATAAACTTTGAGTTAAAATTAAATTAATTTCTCACTAGTGGATTAGCTAACTAACTAACTGATGAACCTCCATATAATCAACACTGTTCCCAACAGGACGTGAATGTGATCAGCATGCTGGTGGACAGCACCACGGTGGGGGAGTGGAGCCTGCAGGGCCTGCCCAACGACGACCTGTCCATCCAGAACGGCATCGTGGTGACCAAGGCCGCACGCTACCCCCTGCTCATCGACCCCCAGGGCCAGGGCAAGATCTGGGTCAAGAACCGGGAGGCGGATAACAGCCTGCAGGTGAGGGAGGGAGAGGGTATTCCTTTGTACCATTCTTTGGTATTCATTGCTATTCCTTTGTACCAATGAATATTGCTATTACTAATGACTTGCAATTTGATTACTTTTGCTGTTCTTACATGAATTCAAAGTTACCATTGACCGTTCTCCCTCCTTCTCCCCTCATAACCCTTCCTCGCCCTCAGGTGACCTCTCTCAACCACAAGTACTTCCGCACCCACCTGGAGGACAGTCTGTCGCTCGGCAGGCCCCTGCTCCTGGAGGACGTTGGGGAGGAGCTGGACCCCGTCCTGGACAACATCCTGGACAAGAACTACATCAAGTCTGGATCAACCTACAAGGTAGAGTCCAGAAGTACAGCTGGAGCCATGGCAACGCTAAAAACGCTACACAACGCTAGCTATAGCGTCCTGTAGCTATCTAAATATATATTTTTATTATTATTTGTTTATTTAGTGATTGGTTGCTGCATTGTGTTTATACCATTCGATTTGCTTCATGTTTCTGGCTTGGGCTGAGCAACTGAATAAAATCATTTCTTCTCGGATCCCCCCCCCCTTCTCCCTCTCTGTGTCTGCCTCCTCCTCCTGGTCCGTCCTCCTCCTCTTCCTCTCCCTCTCTGTGTCTGCCTCCTCCTCCTGGTCCGTCCTCCTCCTCTTCCTCTCCCTCTCTGTGTCTGCCTCCTCTTCCTCGTTCTCCCCTAAAGGTGAAGGTGGGGGACAAGGAGGTGGACGTGATGCAGGGCTTCTCTCTCTACATCACCACCAAGCTGGCCAACCCGGCCTACAGCCCAGAGGTCAGCGCCAAGACAGCCGTGGTGGACTTCACCGTCACGCAGACGGGCCTGGAGGACCAGCTGCTGGGCCGCGTCATCCTCATAGAGAAACAGGTGAGAGAGGGATTCTGGTACTCTGAGACCCACTGAGTTAGTTAAACAGGTGAGAGAGGCAGTCTTGTGCTCTGAGAGCCACTGAGTTAGTTAAACAGGTGAGTGAGGAAGTCTGGTACTCTGAGACCCACTGAGTTAGTTAAACAGATGAGTGAGGGAGTCTGGTGCTCTGAGAGCCACTGAGTTAGTTAAACAGATGAGTGAGGGAGTCTGGTACTCTGAGAGCCACTGAGTTAGTTAAACAGGTGAGTGAGGGAGTCTGGTGCTCTGAGACCCACTGAGTTAGTTAGTGAGTTAGAAGGGAGATTGTAAGCGAGTGGGTTTGGTAGCTAGGAGTGAATTTGTGAGTAAGTTGGAAAGTGAGTGAGTTCTTCAGTGATAGTGTGAGTTAATCATTTAGTGAGTTCTAGTTTGGGTAGTATACATGTTTGTTAGTTTGTTAGTTTGGTTGGTTAGTCAGTTGATGATTTGATTATCGAGTAATTGAATTAGTTTGTTGGTTATTTAGTGTGTTGGGTTTCCTTAATTGGTTAGTTAGCTAGCTCTTTAGTTAACTACTGAGGAGCTTATGAAGAGCCTTAGCTAGATAAGATGCATGAATAGTCTCCCTTCTCATTTTCCTCCATTTCCATTCCCTCCCTGCCTCCCCCTCCCTGCCTCCCCCTCCCCCCACTCCCCTCCACCAGGAGCTAGAGTCTGAGCGGGTGAAGCTCCTGGAGGAGGTCACGTCCAACAGGAGGAGGATGCAGGAGCTGGAAGACCGGCTGTTGTACCGGCTGACCAGCACAGAGGGCTCCTTGGTGGAGGACCAGTCCCTCATCGAGGTCCTCAGGGTCACCCAGGCCACCGCCCAGGAGGTACTCCATCACCACCACCAACACCTCCACGCCAACACCACCACCACCACCACCACTAACACCACCACCGCCACCACCACTAACACCACCTCCACCACCAATGCCAACACCACCACTAACACCACCACCACCAACACCAGCACCAACACCACCACAAACACCACCACCACCACTTACACCACCATCACCACCACTAACACCACCACTAACACCACCACTTACACCACCACCACCACCTCCACCACCACCTCCACCACCAATACCACCACTAACACCACCACCACCAACACCACCACTAACACCACCACTAACACCACCTCCACCACCACCAACACCACTAACACCACCAACACCACCAACACCACCACTAACACCACCTCAACCACCACCACCACTAACACCACCACTAACACCACCACTAACACCACCTCCACCACCAACACCACTAACACCACCTCAACCACCATCACCACCACCACCACTAACAACACCACCACCACTAACACCACCACCACCACCACAAACACCACCACCACCACCAACACCACCTCAACCACCATCACCACCACCACCACCTCCACCACCACTAACAACACCACCACCACTAACACCACCACCACCACCACAAACACCACCACCACCACCATCACCACCACCACAAACACCACCACCACCACCATCACCACCACCACCATTACCACCACCACCATCCCCACCACCACCACCACCACCTCCACCACCAACACCACCATCACCATCTCCGGGGGGACTGTGGGAATTCACTAACCCTGGGGAGGGTCTAGTTACAGTGGTTCCTGAACCTCTTTTGGGTTTGAGTCCTCATGTTTAGGTCTGGCATCTCCAGGGTATTGAACTCTGTATTCACTCACCGACCGTCACATTTGACATAAGCCTCTTCAAAAATAGGTCATATTCCTTGCAAGTGGTGAACTAGATTACTAAATGTGTCAGGTTTAGGGGTGCTCCTTTTTGTAGGCAGAACATTAAACACCCACCATCAGGGTTAGGGGTTATATGTTTAGTAGGGCTGTCAAGCGATTAAAATATTTAATCACGATTAATCGCATTAATGCCATAGTTAACTCACGATTGATCGCGATTAATCGTATTTTTTTTTTCCATGCTAAATAACCCTTGAATTCTATGTCCCATTAATGCTCTTATCAACATGGAGAAGTGCATCGGCTCGCCTTGTGCAAATGTTTTTTATTGATAACAACATTGGCATATACTGATCAAAACAGGACGGTACAAAAAAAAAGCCTATAATGCAATTAAACGATGAACATACAAAGATATGCCTTGAACATAGTAGTCAGGCTACTGCTTCTGTTTTTTTTTCTGCCCAAAAAAATAAATAAAAAATCTTTATTTTTTTAAAAATAATAATGTGCGTTAATCACGCGTTAAAAAAATTAACGTCGTTAAAATTGGTTTGATTTGCTTTAATAACGTGTTTAACTGACAGCTCTGATATTTAGTAATGCAAGTCTTCATGGCTTCATTCACTAAGCCCACATGGGCACTCGGGAAGGAAGTGTATATTTTATTCATGTTTTACACATGAATAAATGCAGCAATTCAGCGATTGCACAAAGAAGGTCGGTTGCTGGACAGAACCCTCAGACACCAAAACTCTAAATTTAGATTTCAATCTCTACTTTCTCTCCCAGATCAGTGCTATAGCAACCCCACAACCCCTATCACGAAACATTCCTTTTATTTCTAGTCCTCCTCCCTCTCCTCCCCTCCTTCGCTCCTCTCCTCTCATCCTCTGCCCCTCTCCTCTCCAAACCTTTCGTTCCTAGGTGAGTGAGAAGCTTACCATCGCTGCAGACACTGAAGTGAAGATCAATCAGGCCAGGGAGGAGTACCGCCCGGTGGCCACCAGAGGCAGCATCCTCTACTTCCTGATTGTTGAGATGTCTCTGGTGAACCTCATGTACCAGACCTCTCTCAGACAGTTCCTTGGAATATTCGACTCGTCCATGGAGAACTCGACCAAGTCACAGCTCACAGCCAAACGCATCAACAACATTATTCACTTCCTGACCTATCAGGTTAACATTTTTTATCATTTTTGACCAATGATAATCCATATAACTGCATATTTTTAAAATAGGGTTATAGAGTTTTTCTTGTTTATATTGAAGTGAAAGCTTCCTGTAAATACTTTGTTTCCGGATTACAGAATGATAATGTTTATTCTGTTTACTTCTGTGTACGTAATACGTTTTATTACGATGTAAACAACATACAAATTCATCATAGTATTCAGAATCATAAAAGAAAACGTAAACAGAATCTCATAGTTAAATGCGACAATTTAAAGATGGGGTTGGCAATTTGGAGAAAGAAGCTAAGCTACATTTCTAAGGTATCACATCGCAAAGCCACTCCCCGAAACACATGACCTGCTTGCTAGCTATAGCAATGGTCTGCCTAGCTTTGTTGAAGACTCCATTCATGTG
This sequence comes from Gadus chalcogrammus, assembly GCF_026213295.1. Taxonomy (NCBI): domain Eukaryota; kingdom Metazoa; phylum Chordata; class Actinopteri; order Gadiformes; family Gadidae; genus Gadus; species Gadus chalcogrammus. The sequence goes on along the minus strand of NC_079434.1, from coordinate 4,455,096 downwards.
CAATGAGTGCACTTGCAAAGTTGGCCAAGGCAGCCACTTAGGTACAGACTAGTCAGCCATCCTATCGTTTTATTCTGGCTGAATAAAATGATTGAATATGCATTTGATGTCGGGATGTCAAGAGGATCTCAAAAAATAGAATAAAAAATGATTCTCAAATAAATTTCCTGCCCAACCTTTAATGGACTTTACTAATCTATAAGCCCATTCCCTCACCTCACTGAAGCATCCTCTCCCGTCTCGCTCCCTCCAGGTGTACTGCTACACTTCCAGGGGGTTGTATGAAAGTGACAAGCTCCTTTTCACCCTGCTGCTGGCGCTGAAGACCGACCTGCAGGCCCACAAAATCTCCCACAGCGAGTTCCACTCCTTCATCAAAGGTCAGAGTACAACCCCCCCCCCCCTTACCCGGTCATTACATTACACATTCTCCAACTGAGGCTAGACAGCTTATTGGCCAAAGAGCGACCAAGTCAGAATAAGGGGAACTAAGGGGTTGTGTAAAGTAATGAAAATAAATACTTTATTAGAAAGAATGTTTTGGTGCTATGAGCAGGACTTTGCAATTGTAAGGGTGACCCCCAGCTGAAGGATTCCTGGTTCGAACCCCATCCCACACTGATTCTGAATTTGACTTGATAATAAATTAATAGAATGTTGTTTTGCTAACAAACTGAATTTGTGGGATAATGGTAGTCTGTAGTATACCATGTGTGATACTAACAGTGAGGTATTCACTGAGCAGGTGGGGCCTCCCTGGACCTGAACTCGGTGGAACCTAAACCCCGGCGTTGGATCCTGGATATGACCTGGCTCAACCTGGTTCAGCTGTCCAGCCTGCACCCCTTCACACAACTCCTCGTACAGGTGCCTGCTCTTAGCATACAGCTATAGCATCCAGCAATATAGGCTAGTGAGCTGCATCACATGAAGCTGTAGCATCTCGTTACTAGGCTTGTGATGTACTATGGCATTGATCATATAGATGCCTGTGTGATCCAGATCTTGGGTCAAAGTGTGCGTTTTATGTATTTGTAAACAGTGTGTGTGTGTGTGTGTGTGTACTTTGTGTCTCTGGGGTTTCAGGTGAACCTTAATGAGCGTGCTTGGAGGAACTGGTTTGACCAATCGGCACCAGAGGATGCCCCGTTGCCTGATGGCTACCAGGACCTGCTCGACACCTTCAGGAAACTCCTTCTGATCCGCAGCTGGTGTCCGGACAGAACCATAGCTCAGGTGGGGGCCCGGTACAATCCAGTCCAGACAGAACCATAGCTCAGGTGGGGATCCGGTACAATCCAGTCCAGACAGAACCATAGCTCAGGTGGGATAAGTTTCAAAAATATGAATTTGGGGGCGACAGTAGCTCAGGAGGTAGAGCAGGTTGTAAGTCTACTTGGATAAAGGCATCTGCATAATCCCCTTAATGTAAATTTTGGCCGCTCCAAATAAATCTCAAATGAGACATTTTATAAGCACAGGTAAAAGTGGTCTGAAAGATTATATATCTCTGTGCATCATTTGCAAAGGGGATCTCTATTGGAAGATGAAGGGTACATTCTGAATGTGTGCATGTGTTGCTACATCAGGCCCGTCGCTACATCGCAGACTCCCTTGGGCCGAAGTACTCAGAGGGTCTGGTGCTGGACCTGGACTCCATGTGGGCCGAGAGCGACAGCAAAACCCCCATGGTCTGTCTGCTCTCCAGCGGCTCTGACCCCACAGAGAACATCGAGCGGCTGGCCAGGAATAAGGTGGGGTGGAGGCGCCGAGGTGGATGGATTGGTGGATGACTGAAAGTAGCGGGCAAAGCGGTGGGATGGTCAAGAACAAAGAATTGGATTATATTTTAGACAATCGTAGTCACACTTGTTGAAATACTTCTTGCTAAACAGTTTTGGAAAAAAAACATATGTTAGGTTGAACGGTTATTTACTACATTTTTTTGTTGTACAGTTATTTGTTGTTATAATTCCTAATTTATTAAAAAATATAAATTATATTGTCAAATTGTTCCAAACTCAAGGGGGCACCATGCAGGCCCATCTCCATGGGCCAGGGCCAGGAGATCCACGCTCGCCGCCTATTGGCCAGCAGCATGACAGACGGCGGCTGGCTCCTCCTCCAGAACTGCCACCTCGGTCTGGACTTCCTGGAAGAACTCTTGGACAGCGTCACCATGCCAACAGAGAGTGTGCACGAGGGCTTCCGCGTGTGGCTAACGACCGACGTGCACCCCAAGTAATATCACTGCTTCCGTCATTATTATGACTGGTTATCCATTTCATGATCCCTCGTACACAAGGGGCCGTTTATGCAACACAATCAACATGGAGGACCATATTAACCACACCGGTTTTGTTGCATTGTAGGTTTCCCATCGCATTCCTCCAGTCGGCAATTAAGTTCACCAACGAACCTCCGCTTGGTAAAATATTCAATCATTCACTCATTCATCACTCATTCTTCACTCATTCTCCAATAGCTTCATTCTATTCATGTGTTTTCAATGATATTCTGTAACTTCACAATGTATTATGGGACTTTTGTGTTTTTTTTCACACGTTGTATAATGTGTGTGTGTGTGTGTGTGTGTGTGTGTGTGTGTTGTGTGTTGTGTGTTGTGTGTTGCGTGGTCAGGAATGAAAGCTGGACTGAAGAGGACCTATGGGGGCGTGACCCAGGAGCAGCTGGAGGTCTCCAACCTCCCTCAGTGGAAACCTCTGCTGTACGCTGTGGCCTTCCTGCACACCGTCGTCCAGGTACCTGTCTGTCTCTCTGTCTGACTGCTGTCTGTCTATACAGCTATCTGCTGTACGCTGTGGCCTTCCTGCACACCACCGTCCAGGTACCTGTCTGTATCTCTGTCTGTCTGTCTGTCTGCCTGTCCGTCTCTCTGTCGGCCCGTCCCTCTGTCTGTCTGTCTGTCTGCCGGTCCATACAGCTATCTATTATCTGCGGGCACTGCTGCTAGAGATGGGTTGAATGCAGAACTCATCGCCAAAGGGGCACGTTTATTGATATAGCACCCTAATAATACCAGGCCATTCAAACTACGAGAAGAAATCACTCGTAAAAACATTAAAAGGATAATCATTAAAAGATTAAAGAAGATGAAAACAGGACAAATATAATATGCAAGACGATAGGAGAATAAATGTTGAGCAGGAATATCATTTTTAATTCATGCAGCAGAATTAAATTATGCAAAATAATTGTTAGAAATGTTGAGGCATACCTCTCGTTGTTCTTGAAGCTAGTTCCAGATCTGTGGTGCATACAAACTAAGAGCTGCTTCATCATGCTTAGTTAGAAATGTGAGAGTGGGGCCAGTCCATGATGACTTGAGGGCTCTAGTGGGCTCACACAAGCACACCCAAGATGCAGAAACATTGTTCTGCACAGGGCTTGTACATCGTGACGTTAGATGGCATCGACCACCTCCATTTGACCTCCAAGTATAGTTGCATAGAAATTGTATTGGGAGTAGTGCTTTGGTCATGGTAGTTGATAGTTAATTGTGTTTTTAATGCACATTATGAGAAGATATTGTTATGTTTGAAATCGCCACAGCGTTTTTTAATGAGCTAAGCTTACGGTATATTTACTTACGCATGCATATATTATATTGCGTAATGCATATTTACTTATGCTGTACTACAATTCTCTCGTCTATCTCATCACAAAATGGCGGCGTATCGCAACAAGTAAAATCCCATGATGCATTTGGATTAAAGCCCTATTGTATCTGTGTGTAACTATCTCTTTCCCCCCGCGCGCGTTGTAGGAGCGTCGTAAGTTTGGTCCTCTCGGTTGGAACATCCCCTACGAGTTCAACCAGGCAGACTTCTACTCCAGCATGCAGTTTGTCCAGAACCACCTGGATGACCTGGACCCAAAGAGAGGCGTCAACTGGTCCTGCATACGCTACATGTTGGGTGAGGCTCCATCCACCCAGTGGAGTCTGACCTAACCTAGTGTAGCCATTGGCTCTCAAACGTTCTCAAAGGTTTTCCTGCTGTGACTCAGTCATGCAGATACCATAGCCAGGGCGCGGATATTTAGTACAGAGAAATAAGCAATATATTATCTTGTACAATCAATACGCTAATCCTTATCATCAGGGACTGAACTTAAGGATACATTAAATAACCATTAAGTAACATTAGTGAATGCAGTAATAATCATTATCTGAAATTAAATCAACCACCAGTGGAGAATCCCGGATCCCTAAACTAACCCTGAATCTGACGGGTCATCCAGGGGAGGTCCTCTATGGCGGCCGGGTGACGGACGACCTGGACAAGCACCTGCTCAACACCTTCACCCGCGTGTGGTTCAGTGAGACCACCTTCTCCGACAAGTTCTGCTTCTACAAGGGCTACAGCATCCCTGGCTTGGCCAAGACGGTGCAGGACTTCCAGGCGCACATAGAGACCATGCCCGTAGCGGACACGCCCGAGGTCAGCGTCTATCCCCCCTCTGGCACCGGCTGATTTCCAGTGGCGTACAGCCACAGACTGGGTGGAGTCATCGGCATCACTGTTGTATACGCTGACAAGAGAGACCTAAAGTCCATATCTTTACTGACAGTCCTAACAGTGTTACCCATACATAGACCAATGTGAGGCACAGCGCCACAGAATGAGCACCGAGCGCCACAAATTGATTCTGTTTTCTTGTTGTTTTTTTAGGCGATTTTGAAACATAAATATTGTTCCGTTCATTCATCTCCGCACTCTTTCTCCCAGTCATTCTCGTTCACACACGCACACAGAGACAAGCGCACATACATGCCAATGGTACACGGGTACACTAACACTTATTGGATCAAACCGCGTATCACTGATACATGCACACACTGACAGCGGATTCGCCCGGGCCTCCTCTCAACGTGCCTACGCCCCTATGCCTACGCCCCCCCCCCGGCAGGACTCCACATCTTACCCCCTCCCCACCCGTCAAGAGCCCATGTCTAATCTCCCCCCCCCCCACTCACACACACACACACACATTGCTACCTGTTCTGTGGGAAACACTGCCTAATATTTGATTGTCAGAAGAGAGAGGGGATTCAATAAGGTCTATCCATCTGAAGAAAGTTTAAATTGGTTGATGTTAATTTGTATATTATAATAAGCAGTGTATTGTGGGCTTTAGCAGTTTATTTTGAGACAGAGTTTATCTTGAGACTCTTTGAAATACAGAGAAACAACGCAACCTACTTGGGGGTGTAAAAATGTTATTCTGAAAACCTCTTCTCCCATCTGTCATTTGCCAGGTGTTTGGGCTTCATCCCAATGCCGACATCACCTACCAGACAAATCTGGCCAATCAGATACTCATCACCATCATCAACATCCAACCAAAGGACAGTGGGGGCGGGTCCGGAGAAACCAGGGAGGCAACAGCTCAGAGGCTAGCCAGTGAGATGCTGGGGAAGCTACCACCTGATTATGTGCCACATGAGGTGAGCAATTAAGTTGCCTTAAACATTTGACAGCCTTTAATCTGGTTAAAACTCTAACCGTGTACCTAATGGTCATATTAATAGCATATCAACACTGAATAAATCTCACTGAGTCTGATGTTGGGTCGATAGGTCAAAGCCCAGCTCAAGAAGATGGGTTTGCTCCAGCCAATGAACATCTTCCTCAAGCAGGAGGTTGGTCGCATGCAGCTAATCATAAGCATTGTGCGGAGCACGCTCATTGACCTCCAGCTGGCCATAGACGGTGAGCTTACTCCCTCTAGATCGCTCCAGCTCCATGCGTTCTTTGTTTTCCCTCACTCTTTAACCTGGTACACCTCTCACTGCCAGGCACCATCATCATGTCGGAGGCCCTGCGGGACGCCCTGGACTGCATGTACGACGCCCGCATCCCGGCCCTGTGGCTGAAGCTCAGCTGGGACTCGGCCACACTGGGCTTCTGGTTCACCGAGCTGCTGGACCGCAACCAGCAGTTCAGTGGCTGGATGAGCAACGGACGGCCCCTACAGTTCTGGCTGACGGGCTTCTTTAACCCTCAGGTGGGTGGGCTCGCGGTGGCCTCATCCAGCTGCTCTGTCTCAAGAGCCACGGCTTGAAATGGGACTATTAAGGGTTCACAACTGTGGTCTAGGGATGCAACAATATGTCTCCAGGATCTCGAATGTTTTATCAAATCACAGGGGTCAACCTTAACTAAAAATGCATCCTTTTTGTTTGTGTGTGTGTGTGTGTGTGTGTGTGTGTGTGTGTGTGTGTGTGTGTGTGTGTGTGTGTGTGTGTGTGTGTGTGTGTGCGTCTCCAGGGTTTTTTGACAGCCATGCGTCAGGAGACGACTCGGGCCAACCTCTCCAAGGGCTGGGCCTTGGATACGGTGGCCCTCGGCAACGATGTCACCCGGATGATGAGGGAGGACTTGTCCTCCCCGCCCCCGGAGGATGTGGGCGGAGTCTATATCTACGGCCTCTTCCTGGACGGAGCCGGCTGGGACAAACGCAACATCAGGCTCACTGAGTCACCGCAAAAGGTTTGTGTGTTTCTACGTGTGTGTGGTGAACTGAATATTGAGCATCGAACCGGGAACCTTTCGACTCCTGTCCCCTATCCTACTAGTTCCTTCCTCACATACATGGAGAGGTACATATACACTACCGTTCAAAAGATTGGAGTTGCCCAGACAATTTCATGTTTTCCGTGAAAACACTTCACCCAACACTTTATTCAACAGTTTTCAGCAGGGCTAACATAATTGCAAAAGGGTTTCCTTATCATCAAGTAGCCTTTTAGCACGATTAGCTAAACAATGTACCATCTGAATACAGGAGTCATGGTTGCTCGAAATGGGCCTCTGTACACCTATGTAGATATTCCATAAATAATCTGTTCTTTCCAGCTAGAATACTCATTTACCCGATGATCAATGTCCGCACTAATTAATTAAATGTTATCTTCATTGAAGGAAACTGTCCTTTCCTTTAAAAAATAAGGACATTTCTAAGTGACCCCAACCTTTTAAACAGTAGTGTACATACACACCCCATCATTCACCTGCAACACGCTTCGATGGACCCCTCACCCCCTGACCTCTGACCTCATTCCAGGTCCTCTTCACGCCGCTGCCCGTGGTGCACGTGTACGCGGTGAGCACGGCCGACAGCAAGCGGCCGGCGGCGCCGTCCTCCGTGAACCTGTACTCGTGTCCCGTGTACAAGAAGCCCCGGCGCACCGACCTCACCTACATCTTCGAGCTGGCGCTGCGCTCCAGCCAGCAGCCGGACCACTGGACGCTACGCGGCACCGCGCTGCTCTGTGACTGCAAGTGATCCGCCGCCACCTCCCCCCAGGGGCCACCATGAGCGTTACCATGGGGCCGCCCTTTATTTGAGCAGTTTATCGCCTCATATTTATTCCCTGTAGCGCCGCAAAACATTCCTTTTATTTGTCGATTAAACTTTATATACGTATCTATACGTATTGAACACAATATCCATAATTTCCAGTACCTCATAAATTAATTGTTCTCCTCTATTTTACTTAAGGGCTTTAATCGATTTCACTTTTTTAAGCTTTAATGATTTGGTCAAGACGAAAAAAAGTCTTGTATGGAAACAATAATACGTAGTAATATACGTAATATAAACTCTTTATTCTCCAAATAGTCAAGTAATGGTGGATCTTTAGTCACCCTTCGTATAATACCAAGTTTAACCTGTTTATTGTACTACCAGCTGTGTAAAGCCTGGTTAAGCTGCATTTGTAAAGCTATTTAATAAATGCAAACCTAAAGAAAGGGTTGGCTACTACTATAAGCATCAAGCTTTGAAGTCTTCACTTGTGTCCATTGTACTTTGATCAGGTTTGACAGAGTAAGAATAGCTTTGCCTTTGCCTTTGAAAAGACCACAATTCCTTACTTACTTTAATCAAAAATAGATCAGAATTATTTTTAGTTTGATACATTTACATTTACATTTGAAGATGAAGTGAAGGGACATTTATACAATAGGTTTGGTTTTGAAAAGCAATAAAATCAAAATATAAATAGAACTTGCTGAGTTCCTCAATGAGAACCGTGTAGTCAGTGTTATGCCCTAAAAACAACATTGGGTAAAAGGTTAAGAAATAATAATCTGCATAATTTATCATCTCTATCCGACCGAAAACACCCTAAACCTAATATCTGTTGTGTATTTTTAAATGCATTCATGCAAACTCTAAATAATAACTCAAAACATTCTAACAATATAGTTATAGACCTCTATTTTTACGAGCTGTTTATACAGCAAAACAATATTAAGAGTGTTGAGATATTTCACATCACATATGTAACATGTTCTTAGTCTTTATTCTTAGTATTCATTATTTTTACCATAACAGTTTATCTTCGTAATTTTCGGAAAACTAGCCAAATTAGTTCTCTACAAATTCCTCATAGTACAGCTTTTAAATGTATAATTGCAACCTGAAATAACTAATGCATTCTATCTTTCACATTTCGCGAGTGCAAAACTTTACTTTTACAGCCCCCTGACAAAATCAACATTCCCATCATATACCATCATAACTTACCCACTCTTCATTAGAACTGTTTAAAGCTCTAACATCTTGTCATTGTTCAAACATACATAAAAAATAACAACTGAAACCTTTGACAAACTCCAGATGCTTCTTTCTCTCGCTCTCTCTGTTGTTATTGTATTTGTTTAATTAGCAGTTTGTAGACGAAAAATGTAACAAATATTTAATAATAATAAATTAACCATAATGTCAACTGTAGACACATATCAGAACAGAGACTAGAACTATGTCTGAAAGAATAACAACGCCTTATGGTAGACCTATACTTCAGTGGGTGTCCGTTCTTGCCGTTGCCGCCAGTCGGATGTTTGAACCGGCCCAATGTCACTTCCTTTCTAACTGGAGGCTTCTTTCAACTGAACGGAAAAATAGATCATTTAATATTTTCATTTCCGAAGCTTGGCCAGGGAGAATCGACCATAAAACACATACTTTCATCCTCTCTTTTGTTGTCACAATAGTCCAAGGGAAACACAACACCCAGTTGTTGCATCGGCCGTTGCGCTTTACGCCAGCTGCTTCATGTCGTACATGGGGACCTCGGACGCCTCTGCCTTGGCCCCGTCCGCGGCCTCCTTGTCTGGGCTGCCCTTGCGGCCCTTGGGCGGAGGCACGGGTGTGGCTCCGTCGGCGCCTCCCTCCGCTCCCTCCTGGCCCTCAGCTACTGTCCGCTCCTTCTTAAGGTTGAGCTTGGCAGGGACATTGGCCATGGACTCCTTGAACCTCTCTCCAGACTGCTTCAGCCGCTCCCCAGACTGGCGGATCTTCTCGCGCCGCTCCACCGTCACGATGCGCTCGCCCAGCTTGTTGACCTTGGTGCCCAGGTTCTCACGGGTCTTGCTCATGTTCTCCTTTGAGAAGGTGGCCTTGAAGCTCTCGATGCGGGTCAGGCCGGTCTTCTTGGCGCGGGTGACGGAGGCGGAGTCTGCCTCCTCTACCACCATGTACTCCTCGTCTGACTCCGGAGGCAGCTCAAACTTGTCAGGTTCCACCTCGGCCCTTGAGCTAGCTCTGCCGCCGCTGGCTTCGGAGGGCTCGTTGCCGGGGGCGACGGACTTCACTTCGTGGTCACCCTAGGGGGGGGGGAAACAGCCCAAAGAAAACAAAGCAACATGAGAAACTGCGGGAGAGAGAGTGGATTCATAAGTGACAGTATGTTGTAACATTGCGTAGATAGTGAGGCGAAATGTGATCCTTCATAAGAAACATGAGAACCTGTGAAATCTACACAGCCATGAGAGCAACTGATAGGAACCTTACCATATCTCTTTGTTCTTATATTCTGGAGACACTATGCGCAAAGACCCTGAGGATATTTCTTTGACTACTGATGGCTGATCAATGTCAATCATCCATTCATTGGAATATGACATGTGTGGTGTACAAGTGAGCCACTATCCTGAATGTCCATGACTTCATAACCAAAGGAATTTCGAACAGGCATACAAACTGAAGACCACTGTGAGACTACAGTCCTCTGCTGTTTCCTCTCACACGCTCAAATCAGACGACGCGACAACTATCTTGTCGCCATGACACCTCAGAAAGCATTTGGTGGCCAGGAGCCACTGCAGCCTGGAATGTGTTCAATCGTTTTCCAACTGCCACATCCAGAATGTTATCCAAGACCCTGTGATTCAGTTACAGATAATACGATCATTATGATTTGCCCTAGTTACAAGTTACTACTAGTGGATGTGCTTGTAAGAATCAGGATGATCCTTTCAAGGTCACAAGTAGTGTTGGAGATATCTCAAGCTGTTGAGACTTTCTTTCTGATTTATGTCATGACTGAAGGTACCAAGTAGCCATGCTAACTGATGGTTGCCTGTTGCTTGCATGTAAAAAAAAAACACTAAACCAATTGTTGCTGTATATTATGATTTCCAAGGCAAGGCTTACAGAATAAAGCCTTTGTCAACAGGTTTAAATGATTGTGGAACTTTTAGGATTGGCGTGGATTAGGGTATATTTGCTCATTGGTATATTGGCCAGTTTATTTCTAACAGTTGATCACATTAGGGCGATATGGAGTTTACGTTTTTTGTGGCATGTGCAATTGTACGTGTCCACAGAGAAATACCTCTTCGACAGTATATTCCCTCAATAGGCAACTGTTTGCAAATCCCGCAGTTGATTCCCTTTCCATCCAATTAGTTAATAATGTATTACAACCATATTGTAAGTTAATTAAGCGACTGCCCTTCCGGTTCCATGTTAATTAACAGGTAATAACATGAGAGTAGGACAATAGCATGGTTACACGGCAGGTGTTGTGTCGTAACACTCTCCTCAGATGCCTCTTTGTCTCACCATCCTGGTCTACCTGCTGCAGAGGCCATGCTTTCTTCGCTGCCCTGGTCCTTTGAAAACATATTTCACTCGACAGATACCAGGTCTCACAACAGCAAACATTCAAAGTGATTTTATAGCCATCCTTGAATTGTTTTAGTGGCTTGCTGGCAGGTGTGGCTCATTACTGTTTAATGTTTCTGTTGGTTAGCTTGCGGATCGGAAATTCGATGCTCTTGAAAGGAAGTGAATTGTCCCATCAGATAGTTGATGGTTATCACGATGGTCATTTACGATAGTATGAAATATGTCTCTGGAGCAGCTAGTTCTTTGTTAAATAAATAACTAGTTTGAACTCACAAACTGGATCAACATAAATGCATTCGCTTTGGTCAAAATGGTTATTTTGCAGCTAGCTTACAAATTATATATGTTTCCATGGTTTCAATGATTTAAGGGTGCTAACTGGATGTAGAATTGCAACTCTTAATTCTACTTCTATAAATACACTGCACCATCTGTTTCTAATACTAGAGGCCATGGTAGGCCTACTATGTACAGCTAAACATATCACCAGCAAGCTAGAAAATCCCTGACACAGCTCTGTTAAATTAATACAGGGCCTGCAGACAGTAGCATTGTGAAAATTAAATAAAGGTAATCAGGCTACAATTGCTTTAGTCAATATAAGATTGGAAATTAGCTTATACTTAAAGATATTTTTTTACTTTGCTTAAATAAATTGCTAACTATGAGCAACTTAAACTTATTATCCAGATAGGTTGAATGTTCAATGTCCCAGTCTTTTATCAGGGGAATAATAACATGAACATTTGGTTTCCATGATTCCAGAGTTAGGAAACAGGAATGGAAAGAATAGGCGGGCCACCGACTCAAAGATTCTAATAATAGAGGGCAACCAGATTTTGAGTTCAGGTTACCCAGATGATGGCAGCATGTACCTTAAAGATGAACTGGTTTTCCTCCAGCACTTTTATTTTGAGCCATATGTAGCATACCATACCAAAAACAATATTCTATGTTCTCAAATAAACCCTTGATAATAATTAAGGTGTAGGTATAGTCACTCTATCTATTAATTAATTAAATGTGTCTCAACACTTTGAGAAGCAAGCCTTGCCAGCTAGCTAGCATGCGAAATGACTAGGAAACATACCAGGATATATGATTACGTGCATGCTAGGCACTTTATTCTACACCTGATACTAACAGTGATATGCTGAAATTTGACTGTATGCTTTGCAGTCATAACATAGCTACACACACCAGAGGCATTGGGCATGCTATGGCGAGACAATCTATTATGCCTACCGACAAGAAATCGCATCTCTGTCACAGCTGATTGTGTCTATGCACTTTGCATTTTGACCCCACATTTAAGTTGCCTACATGTGAATACTGTATACATTTAAACATAACTGTTTACCGCAATCTTAGAGTTAATGTTAATATAGACATACAGGGGTGGCATTTAACAATACGAATATACACTAGTAGATTCAGCTACAATAAACTACACATTATGCCTACTGAATCGTTAAGGTAAGAAATCATATGTTGAAAAACATAGTTATCATGAATAACTAATGTTAACATTAGTTCAAGCCAGACTTAGGTAGGGCAAGGCCTTGGGACCCCAATTCAGTCAGGTGATAGAGACAACTTTGTAGTATCTGTTACAGACCAGACTCCCCTGAATTGATGTGTGTCCACATAGAGGTTCACAATACTGATGATGAATTTCCCTATTTAGTTGTTTGATTTAGTAGGCCAATCTTCTGAGGCAAATGAAGGGCTTATCCAGCTCTTTTGTCCTTTACTGAAACCAAGACAAAACTAGTTTTTGTGGGTGGCCTATGAAACGTCATGGTTTCCATCTATCATGTATACCAGAATACAAGTGAGCAAACGTTGAATTGCACACCTGTTTCTACAGATTACGCAGATCTTCATCTGATACATTTTGTAGTCATGTAATTGATTACAATATCCAGCAATGGCTGCCATCAAAACAAGGAGCAACGGCTGTGACATCCTAGCATCGTCTTGACATCATAACATCCCCATGACAACGTATTGCCACCAGTGACACAACCTTTGGTGTTCCCTTATCCATGGGCCAAATTGGCAGCACAGCTTCTTCGACCACTATCGACGTCTCGTAATTAGACTCATGCCTTATGTTACTTAATTAATAAGCACCAGATACAAGAGAGAAAGGAGTTGAAGGGCGGGAGACTAGGAAACTATATTAAGAGATGCTGGAGTTTCAGATGCACACACTGAGAATAACTCGGTGTGTCAGCTGGCAAAGTCACTTGCACGGATAAAAGTGTTTAATATTATATTTAATTCTGACTAGCTGCTCAGCTAAGATTATTAATAGAATAGAGATTTTTATATTAAAAGATACTATGCCTTTAAACTATTGCTACTTGTTCCAGTTCCATAATGGAATTCCTAATAAACCATAACTGAGGATGCTCATGCTTTTGGCATTGAAGAAAAATCTTTAATGCCAAAAGAGGTTTACCCAAAATCTGACTGAACCACACAAAAACTATTTATGTAACAACATTTGTGGAATAACCTCAAATCAATGCTCATCAGTGTCAAATTGTGTATCAACCCTGAGATTAATGAATGAATTGTGGTGAGGATACAAGTCTGTTCTATGTGCTCTAGATCTATGGGCTGGCCTTTCAGAGGGTCTGACGTCCCTCCTGGGCAATGCCAGGGCCAAAATAACCAGGTCACCAACATATGCAAGCAGCTGCTTTCCGAAGGCCAAAGTAAAATGAAGCCACCAGAAAATGTGTGTGTGTGTATGTGTGTGTGGTCGTGTGTGTGTTCAGTCTGCAAACCTCAAGGGGCCCCGTTGCTATTTCAGCACTAGCCTGAAGCAAATTTAGTATTTAGATAGCTCTGCTCAGGTAAATCGACTGTGTTTAATAACTCTTTGTTTTACGCTCTGAAATTACTATACTGCAAATAGACGATTCTCAAGGGGAACTCACAGGAATCCCTTCACTAACTTGTTTAATGTTTGAACTAGGATGTTGGTTGGAGTTGGAGACCCCTATAGAGTTTCACTACCAGTTGGACGGGAAGCTAAAATTAACCAGGCCCACAATACCAGCCGGCGTCTCCCTCATTGCTCAACAATATTTAAAATGTTTTGCAGCAAAGAGCTCAATCTACTTGTCATTTTTAACAGCCTTTATGGAACAAACACTAAATAAGGTCCCTTTTGAATCGAAGTCAAGATGCACAGATCATGGACAGACCACGGTCAAACGCTAGGTTTACCGTTTTGAATTCTAATAATAAGAACAGACATACAGACAAGCGGCTCTGACCTGGTAGATGACCACTCTGAACTTGTTCTTGGCCAGGAGGTCTGCCTGGGTGGCCTCCACCTTCTTGACGCGCAGGTTCTGGTTCTCCACGCGGACGCGTACATCCTTGATGTGGCAGCTGACCTTGCGGGTCTTGTCCAGCAGCCGGTCCACGGTGCCGCTGGTGGCGGCGTGCTCGCCCGTCAGCTTGACCACGTCGGCCTGGATGCTCTTCACCGTGGTCTCCAGCTCCAGCTGCCGCTCCTCCATGCGCTGCTGCGTGGCGTTGACGTTGTCCATGATGCCCGCCACGCGCTCCAGCAGCGCCATGATGCCGCCGGCGTCCTCCACGCTGCCCAGCTTCTCCGTCATCGTCCTGGTCGGGTCTGGTCGGGTCGGTTGGGCCCGGGTCGGGGGGAGTCTCGCTAGAGGCTGGGGAGGCCTGTTCTCAGGGCGGGGGGGGACGGGTAAGGAAAGGGACAAGCCTAGCCAAGGTTCTGGACGGAGAGAAGAGCAGGAGAGGGTCTGGAGAAGGTGCTGGTCTCGGAGGAGAATCCCACGCCAAAGGGTGGGATCGGAGGAGGTCTGGTGATGAAGGGGGAGCAGGTGGAAGGCTAAGACATCGGGGAGGCCCAGAGAAGAGGAGCTGGGAGGAGATCCACAGGAGAGACCAGAGGAGCCGACTCCTCAGGGAGGCAGATAGAGACGGAGAGAGGGAGAGGGGGACAGGATCGACCCTCTGGAACTTTTGCTTCAACCTGACACTGCCCCGGTCATCAGCACAGACCCCAACCACCTAATAGGGCTGGAGGGGGGAGGGGGGGGGGGCGGAGAGAACTAGAATAGAGAGAGAGTAGGAGGAAGAAGAATGGGATATGGTGAGAGATAGACATAGAGTTAGAGTGTGTTAGGTTTGGGAACCGTGTCATTCAAGGATCATTTGATGAAGTTTCAGTTTCAGTCGTCTATTTCCCCCCTGATGAACCTGATGCCCAGTCCCACGTTTGTCCCCCAACCCCCATTGAGTTTCATGACCCGGTTGACAGGTTTGGCGTATCGATGATATGTTTGTCTGTGCTTATGACGGTCAATGACTTATCTTATCGTTTAAAGACAACTTAAAAACGTCAAAACTTCAGACATTTTTGTAGAAATGTGTCCATGGCATCACAGGGTAACGATGGTCCTCAAACTGAGCAACTTGAAAGATGAAAAAACAAACGATGGACCACGAGCTAGGGAGTGAGAGAAAGAGTGTGAGGCAGGATAAAGCCTGAAACGGGATCTCTGGCACTTGAAGCTAAAAATAAACAGAGGGTCAAATTAAATCTGTTCCTGTTTGGGAGAAGATCGGAACTCCCCCCCATTCTCTTCACTCTTCACTCATTCCTCATCCATCCCTCCATAAGTCCTCTACTCTCACTCTTCCATCACTCATCTCTCCTGCACTCCACTGACTTGCTGCTTGCGTGCCAAGGTTGAGGGCCCTGGGGCCACTATATTGGATGTCATGACCCAGCAAACAAGCACCATGGTTTAAATCATGGTTCTACTCGGAAATGTTATCGTCAAATCCACTTGTCTGGTCAGGCTCGGCACATGCTTTCATTTTAATTAAATATTACTAGGTGTCTTGGTGGCTCAACATGCTAGTGCTAACCATGTAGGTATTCATGTTGTAGTGATGTTTCAAACCCAACCTATGGTTCTATAAGCTACATGGCATGCCCTCTCTTTCACCCCAAGTTTGCTCTGTTCATTAAGGCACACAAGCCCATCAAAAATAATGATCTTTCATTACGGATGCATTAAATAATGAGTTACATTTGACTAACGTACCCTGATACTGCACTGTACTGTAGTATACAAGGCTTTACAGAACTACTGCACCTTTCCCTCCCCGATGTTCCGAGTGAGATTCTGTGAGAATTCCCAGTATGAGCTAGGCCCTCCCAGTCTGCTTGTGTCGGGGTGACAGATGCAGGAAAGGAATGACTGTGGTGCTGATAGGACGCCCTGTTAGTCTGGTGTTAAGACTCTGGACCTAGGTGCAGCGTTGGATTACACACACGCACGCACGCACACACACTCATATATATACTGTATATATATACTACCGTTCAGAAGTTCGGGCTCACCCAGACAATTTCATGTTTTCCTTGACAACTCAAAAAACATTGACAGCTGTGCTAACATAATAGCACAAGGGTTTTCTAATCATCAATTAGCCTTATAACACGATGAGCTAAACAATGCACCATTAGAACATTGTGTGAGTGATGTTGTTGGAATGGGCCTCTGTACACCTATGTATATACACCAGCTAGAATAGTCATTTACCACTTTAACAATGTCTAGACTGTATTTCTTACTAATTTATTGTTATCTTCATTGAAAAAAACAGTGCTTTCTTTCAGGGTCATTTCTAAGTGACCCCAAACTTTTGAACGGTAGTGTAGATACAAATAAATATATGTATATCATCATGGTGCTATACATGGCAATACACAAAATACATGGATGCCATAATTTCACCTTTCTTATGTTACATCTCTGGATTGGTGTTACAAAACTTCATGTTGTATGTGTGCGTGTGCATGCGTTTGTGTTGATTAGGGCGATGGCATCGTGAGCAATACAGACATTCATCTATGGTCTGTATGGTGTACATGTACTCGTGCAGAGAGAGTTAATAGAGAAGGAGAAAGAGAGAGAGGAGAGAGAACGTGGGGTTTGATGGATTTGATTGATAAATAATAGATCGTCGTGATGGATTTAACCAAAGACCACAGATTTAAAACAAATGCACAGAGACGAAAGAAAAGTAACCGAGAAAAAGAGGTTTATGTGTGCGTGTAAGTGTGCACATGCATGTGTTTGTTTGCACATGCATGCATGTGTCTGCACCCGTGTGTGTGTGTGTGTGTGTGTATGTGTAAAGGGGGTTACATGATCAAATACAGCAGGGGACTGCCCAGCCTTCTAAACCCGTTCCACCAGCTGCTGTCTATAATTATGCTGTCGTCATTTCTATATTTACCCTCATAACCACACCTTTACACGGTAGAGCAACCCCGGAGCCCCTAGGGTGCGTTTGTTTTCCATCTCTTCTTCACTTCCGATGGTGGAGCAATTCTATAGTTTATTCTAACTTTCATGCAGATGTCTGCCCTAGATAAAAACTTAAACAAATGTTTTTGATACCGAAATAACTTGTGTGCAAGCTTCAATATCTACCAAGTATTTATTTTGCATACATTTTCTTTCTCTGAAGCCACTGCTGTGGGAGCTCCCCAGGTGTTGGGGGGCTAACCAAACCAACAGCGAGGGGACCACAAAGCGCACATAAGGTTACGTATCGTCAGGAATAGTCTAGTCTATTCCTGCTACATGGCCGGGAAGAATAACATACTGCAATAGCACTTAGTTCTGATTGATGTTCATGTTTTTCGGACAACTTCAAGAAGTAGCAAGAATTATTCTTTTTTTTACCGGAATATGTTTCAGAGATATACTGATTATCTTTTGATGAGGGGCTGACTTTTTCTTCTGTTTCTCTTTATTATTGAATAATATTATCATTATTATATTATTATTAGTATTATTAAAGTTTGTATGAAGGCTGATGAACCCTGCTTATTTAAGCAAATATAAATTGGCCTAAATATACACAATGTTCAAATAAATATGGAAACGTATGCTCATAATGAAATGCACCAAATGACACACTTTATTGGAACACATAATTTAATTCTAGCTCAACTACATCACTAATCTCTAACCAAAGACTTTACTGGCTCATGCAATACCCAAGATCTACAGTAAAAAGAGGAACAGGATTCCTTTGCAGCATCACACCACCAAGAACAACAACCCCATCTATCAGCAGGTTTACAAATCACCACCGGCGTATAGCAGCTTCTAAAGGATCCATTCAGAATTCAGATTTCTGTTAAAATAGTCAATAAATGTTTAGCTAATTAGCGAGTATTCTGGGGGGGGGGGGGGGGGAGTTCAACTAGGTGGTTACGTTCAAGCGGTAGGCCTACCAATAATCACTTTCCCAAACTAACTGTAGAATTGAGTGGTGTTAAATAACATTAGCTAGCATAGCATTTATCTACAAGCAGAACCTGCCACAATCTTAGTTGGTACATTTAGATGCTGAAATTTATACACATCAACTCCTTGCGGATACATCTCCCATGTTCAGGAACTACCACTGAACCATTTCTGTGGGTCTTTATAATTTTCCAACCTAACTAAAAGATGAGGGCTAGACATTAGTGCTAAGATGCTTTATGGGAATCCAATCCACATAGAAGCTAATCCGTTGACCACAGTATGACAACAACATAGATACTTCGTACCGCCATTAGAAATGATATCAAAAATAAACTAAAAGAACAGTCATTTAAATAATCAGCTTGTCAAAAAACACATTGGAATCCCATTTCCGGAATGGCATTATTTAAAATTGCGTAAATTAGAATAAAAACAACCTATACATGTCATTTTGTACCTTAATAGTCGTAGTAAAAACAGCATTTTGGTTTTCAGGAGTGTCTTGTACAAAAAAACTGAAACAAACTAAAGAAAAACATTTTCCTGGAATTTTCCACCCTTGGAAAATATCTGTTTTCCTAGCAACCAACGTCTGAAGCAGTAACTCCGTGACCTTGGGCATGATGGGGAACATTTCGTATTATCAGCAGCAGCACTTCATAATTGCAGTCAGGGTCCTCTTCAGGTAAACTATGGCTTTAATACAATGGCAACCAACCCTTTGTAACTGGAATTGGAGAGTTTTACTATTTCCAGAGTGGTGTACATAGATATGCATATAGAAACAAACGATTACTAGCCAGCTCATTCATACCAAGAGAGCCACACGGGTTTTTCAATTGAGGTTGGAATGCATCATCGACCAAATTGTTTGGATAGAAAAAGTACAGATGGGGTTGGAAAATACCAACACGATTTAGTTTGTTAACATGACAACGGAAGAACAGTAGGCATCTCTCGGAGTAAGTGGTCGTACTTCATCTCCTCGGGTGACTCCAATTTAGGGAGCAAAGAATACTCATATTCACGAGGCTGTTCACGAATACCTCGGTATTCTTCAGGGAGGAATGGCGGGGCTAGCGCTGGTTTGGATCCAAAATGTCCTCTGGCGCAAACAGGAGCACAGAGCCGTCCCGACAACAAGACCGGGACAACACAGACAGGAGGTGGAGGCCGGGATGGAACAGGAAATGAGAAAACCGACCATATTGAGAGATTGTTTTGAAAGACCAACTTTGTGTTCTTATCAGCTGCTGAGGTCACTGCGTCGCACACAGGATGGAGGAGAACACGGCTTTAAGAGACAAAACGCTTCCCTTTTTAGTCCACTTGAAAAAGTACCTTCATAAAAGTGAGAACGGCCATCTGAAAACATCCAGTTGAAGAAAAAAAAGAAATATAAAAAAGACAAGAAAATAAAAAAAATAAGGCCCCTTCAAAACTTGAGAAAAAGCCACAGGTTTGTCTTAAGAAAAAAGCTAAATGAAAACAAACCAAAGAGGCACAAAATGGGTAAGATAATAAAAATGCAATTCTGTCCATGTGGTACGAAAGATTTGTTTATAATAAGTCAGAAAAGAGGAAGGTTTAGAAAAGAGAGGCTACATCATCCTAGAGGAGGTCCCTGAGGGGAAGTGGCCCAGGTGCTGCTTCTGTCTCCGGCCACGCTTGGTTTTGTTGCACCTCCTAGAGGAAACCACAGGAATTACAGTTATTAGTTATTAGGCTATATAGGCCTTCTTCGTCTGTCCCACAGGACTCAAACTCTTAAATCTGTGATGGTAATTGTTTTATTTTACATACTTTTCTTACTTTGGAATACTGTTAAACTTTGGCATTATATTTCACTTGTTTTCTCGATCTCAGTATCCACTGTGTTATATCAATGAATCATCATTATAACAACAGATATCAAGATAAACACTAGCATAAGTATTATCTAAAAGCTCAACACCTAATGCTACGACTATGCTAACATTATAGCTAAATACTACCTACACGAGTATTTGTGCTGGCAATGACTGAAATAGCAGCGGTTACCTGGTGAAGCACATGACAACGGCTACGATGACCGCTATCTGGACGGCTCCGATGATGGCGGCGATGAGGACGTAATGCAGCTTCTGTCCACTGGGGACCACGTAGAGGATGTTGAAATCGGTGAGCTGGTCGCACTGGGAGCCTCCGTAACCTGGATCACAGCTGCAGAAACAGTGTCCATAGTGAGAGACGTATATATACGCAGGGTTAAAATACGTTAGGATAGGGAGGTTTGTTTATTTGTTGGTTTGTTGGAGGAGCCTGAAAGTTTAGCGAGTTAACAACCGAAACGCAACCGGTATGATTGATTATTATCGGTTGGCAATAGGGTCTTATCATAAATGACTATCAATAATTTCCCCTCATTCTTCACCTTGGATTAATTAAGTACACATAATGTTATCGTAAGATTCGATTTAAGGTATCAATCATTTTGTCTGTAATCATGGAGTTAGTTAATGAGGAGGTAGCGGTTAGGGAACGTGGGTGCTCACACACACACACACACACACACACACACACACACACACACACACACACACACACACACACACACACACACACACACACACACACACACACACACACACACACACACACACACACACACACACACCCAGAAGCGCTAGAGAGGGGCCGTTACCTGCAGGTGGGGAGGTTCTGTGTCATCTCGCAGCGGCCGTGCTCACAGAACTGGTTGTAATCGTCAGGACAGGGCAGGGGGGGTTCGCCGTTGCCTTCCCGGTCTAGGACCCCGTGGTTCTGCACAGCTATGGCAGAAAGACAAAGCATAATCATAATAACCCTTATTTATTGAAATGAAACCCATCCATGCATGTCCCATAGTAAATAATAGTTTCATTATAATTGAGGTTCCCGCCCTATCTAACCTGCATCTACGTGTGAGGGTTTTAAACTAGTTCTGTTGTTATTCAAGCAAACAGTCAAACCATCAGTATAAGTATAAAAATACAAATTATAATTTCACAATTTAGTAGTCTTCTAGGTAATGATATACCTGGTCAATATGTGGTCATGTGTGGTTATCTACAGAATAGGTTTATTTTAACTACGGCCTCTAACATCCACGAGGATCCTCTTCTGAGAGCTTCTTACCGAATACGTCTGGCTTGATCTTAACGCCGTCATCTTTCCTTCCTTTGTCTGAAAGCATAAGAGTGGAGCGGTCATACACCAGACTCTGGAAACAAACCTTTTATCAATTCATCTGTAGACCTCGCACATAACAATCCATTATGATTTTATGTATTTTTTTTTGTTGCAATGTAAAATCCTAAATAAACGTAAAAATACTGTAACCTAGGCTTATCAAAACGTTGTTTTACCCCATCTTGCACGAGTAATGCTGTGGTAGTCTCACGACAATGTCTTCCTATAATGATATATAAGTCCTATTGCGATGTGACACCACGATATCCAGCCCTACAACATATTTATCTTCTTTTTTATAAAGATTTTTTATCAGAAGTAGTAGATTTATAAATAGTACTAAGAGCTATTATAGTATAAAAGTGCAGAAGCACTATCACACTTGGCTATCAACGAAACGATATCCCTCAATATAATTGTACTTGTGTATCTCTTACTCTATATAAAGAGAGAAGAACATTAAGCTGTAAATCACCTCAGAATGCCAGTTTCTTGCGTCGCTGTTAAATAAGATGTATGCGTGTACCAGTTTGCCTTTGTGTGTATATGTCGGGAGCACTTTTCAGGCCAACGGTTGAATTGAAAGAGCTAATGTGTTGTGAGATCTTACGTCAAAACAAGCCCACACCATCCACCAACCAATCACATGGCAAGTACACACGACCAAACGCACACTGATACACACACACACACACACACACATACATAGAGTGCGCTGGCATAAATCAGTGAGGCGTGGGGATATGGAGGAGGGGAGACAAAGGGGCGATGAAGAGGAAATGAGAGACGAAGATGGGCTATGGAGGTCATTGTGATCATGAATGGGCCAAAGCACCTTCAGTGTGTGAGTGTGTGCGTTTCAGTTCTGTATGTGTAGTGTAGCGTGTGTTAGGGTGTTTGTATACATTTTTCTGAGAGTGTGTGTGCATGTATGTGTTGTGTGGAGGTTGTGTGTGTGTGGGGGGGGGGATGGTATGAGTGTGTGTGTGTGTGTGTGTGTGTGTGTGTGTGTGTGTGTGTCTGTGTGGATATCAGGTCATCATTTAATATACATGAGGTCACGTCTCCCTCTCATGGCCCCATTTCTGCCCCTCATCTCTCATGTTTTCCTGCTCTTCTGCTTTTCTCTCTTCCTATTCCTCATCTCCTTATTTGTCAAACACTTCAATCTAGCCGTCCATTTCCTCCTGTGTGTGTGTGTGTGTGTGTGTGTGTGTGTGTGTGTGTGTGTGTGTGTGTGTGTGTGTGTGTGTGTGTGTGTGTGTGTGTGTGTGACGTGTGTGTGTGTGTGTGTGGGTGTTTCATCATGTCTGTGTGCTTGAGAGAAATCAGAGCATTACCCAGGGGGTAACCAAGGCAACTTAACATCAAAAAATGATAAAGTCAAATGTTCTATTGAGACTTCTAAAATATGGAGACAAAATTGTGTTATCTCAAATGAAAGGGCCGTGCTATGTTTGTCTTCTTAACCCATGTATTAAATAATGAAACACTGTGCGTGACAAGAATGAGGTCTATCTTGGCAAACAGCAGGAGACCCAGATCAGTTCTGGGCATGACCTGAAATCATAAATACTTCATCTGGGATCGTGTGGTTATGCCTAGTAGTAGACACAGGCAGCTACCACCAGCCTTCAAACGGTGAAAATATGGTTGCATCCAGAGATGCAGGGTTGTTCAATAGCTAGACACTGTTTAGCAAAAACACCTTGATATTAATAACACAAAGAGGAGGATTTGCATTAACTATTCTCCACAACAAAAGGGCGTGAGTCATTAGACATCAACCGCATATTGATGTCCTTAATAAAGATGGATGATCCAGCTCATCTCTCATCCTTTTACACGCAGAGCCACAGTCATTTTTCATAACCTAATAACAAGCCAGCGGCACGAATAACAAGTCCCATTAAATAGAGTGTAATTAACTGGCTGGGCGCCCGGGAGGAGCCAGAACACGGCTGGGCTCTGAGTGGACCTGGAGCTGTCTGCCTCTGGATCTCATCTCAGACGTTTGAAGGATGGCCAATAGAAGAGAGGGGGTGGGAGACAGAGAGGAGAGCGAGAGGGAGGGGGGGGGCGAGAGGGGAAGGAGAGACACAGATCTAGAGAGGGAGACAGTATAAGCGGAATAAGGAAGAGATAGAGATAAAGACAGGGAGAGAGATAGAATGAGAGAGGGTGGGAGAGAGAGAGAGAGGGAGAGAGAGAGAGAGAGAGAGAGAGAGAGAGAGAGAGAGAGAGAGAGAGAGAGAGAGAGAGAGAGAGAGAGAGAGAGAGAGAGAGAGAGAGAGAGAGAGAGAGAGAGAGAGAGAGAGAGAGAGAGAGAGACGCGAACAAAAGAGCGCTGGAGACATGTAGCGTGTGACGGAGGGACAGAGAGACGGTGAGCGTACCCTGGCAGCGGCCCACGTGTTTGATGTCTATCTTGAGCTGCTTCAGGCAGGACGCCTCTTTGACGTGGCAGGGCGTGTCGTAGGTGACGCCGTCCTTACCGCACATAGGGTTCTCGTTGTGGCCATTGCACACGATGTTGCACATGCACCTGAAAAAGAAACACACGCCGCACCAGTACCGATGAGCATCATGAGGAATCATCGGTATAATTCAGCACATTCATGTTCCCCTGTTTGTTTTTTTATGTTTATGTTTATTTCGTTTGTTACAAATGAAAATGCCACAGTTTCACTTTCAGCTGCATGCGCAGAATGGGAATGTGTGTGAGTTGCACTCACAGCATGTCTTCAGAGTCCTCGTCGCACTCTGCTCCAAACTTGCAGTTCCCACACTTGGACACCTTTTTCCCTCTGCCTGAGCCTTCATCGTCTGCCGAGACAAACAGACTCCTCTTCATCAACACTGTGTACTACTATTCACATTCTGTATCGATCACCTTCTTCTCAGACAAATCGTTTCTCACACATATTATCTGTACTTAATCATTGACTATTATATTGGTTACCCAGTCATTAAGCAGACCCTTTCATCAAAAGGGACTCACAGTGATTCAGTGAATGCATTAAGGGAAAGGTCGCGGTTAGAAATCTCACTCGAAGATTGTCTGTGTACAGTGGGGATCGAACCCAGAGCTTTTCTGCTGGGAACACCGCAGCCACTGATCCTAGTGTCTTCCTGTCCGCCCGGACCTGTCCTTCACACCTTGGACCATACTGTGTGTTTAATAAGAGCCGACCGTGTCTCAGACTGACGGCTCCTTGGCGCACCACACTGGAGGGTGTGATCATAATGTATGGACATTAGCTTTTGGCAGCCGGTCCCCCACTCAGAGAGAGTCCTTTCAAGCAGGCAGTTTGTCAGGGAATGGGTTGAGTGGGGCGAATACATAACCAATACATTTAAAGTGGTGGCACAACACAGTGTCAATCGCTACCATTTCCACATGACATTGTTTGTATGCCGACGCCGTGGGGAGAAAACTGTCGTTCCTTTTTACCAGGATGGCTTGGTGTGTTTTAAAAGAGAGGACAGGACAATATTCTCACCTCCATCTCCAGACCCTGATCCACCATCTGTGAGAGAGAGAGAGAGAGAGAGAGAGAGAGAGAGAGAGAGAGAGAGAGAGAGAGAGAGAGAGAGAGAGAGAGAGAGAGAGAGAGAGAGAGAGAGAGAGAGAGAGAGAGAGTGAGTGAGTGAGTGAGTGAGTGAGTGAGTGAGTGAGAGAGAGAGAGAGAGAGAGAGAGAGAGAGAGAGAGAGAGAGAGAGAGAGAGAGAGAGAGAGAGAGAGAGAGAGTGAGAGAAAAAAGCAAAGAGAGAGAGAGAGAGTACAAAGAGAGCAAGAGAGGACCAAAAATAGGTTTGTCATTAATGTGTGCCTTGCACTTTTTGATGTCTAATTCTCTCTGTTTGAGTGTGTAGGTGCCTGTGTGGGAGAGTATGCATGTGCGTGTGTGAGTGTGTTTGCATGTATGTGTGCATGTGAGTTGTGTAGTTGTATGTGTTTGAGGGTGTGTGTGTGTGTGTATGTGTGTGAGGGTGTACATGTTTAAGTATATGTTTGTGTCTGTGTGCATAAGTGTATGTGAGTGTGTCTGTATGTGAGGGTGTGTGTATGTGAGAATAAGTCTACATCTTAATGTGTGTGTGTCTGTGTGGATAAGTGTATGTGTATGTATGATTGTTTTTGTGTGAGTGTGTGTATAAGTGTATGTGTGTGTGTGTGTATAAGGGTATGGGTGTGTGTGTGTGTGTGTGTGTGTGTATGTGTGTGTGTGTGTGTGTGTGTGTGTGTGTGTGTGTGTGTGTGTGTGTGTGTGTGTCTGTATAAGGGTGTGTGTGTGTGTGTGTGTGTGTGTATGTGTGTGTGTGTGTGTGTGTGTCTGTATAAGGGTGTGTGTGTGTGTGTGTGTGTATGTGTGTGTGTGTGTGTGTGTGTGTGTGTGTGTGTGTGTGTGTGTGTGTGTGTGTGTGTGTGTGTAAGGGTATGGGTGTGTGTGTGTGTGTGTATGTGTGTGTGTGTGTGTGTGTGTGTGTGTGTCTGTATATGGGTGTGTGTGTGTGTGTGTGTGTGTCTGTATAAGGGTGTGTGTGTGTGTGTATGTGTGTGTGTGTGTGTGTGTGTGTGTAAGGGTATGGGTGTGTGTGTGTGTTACCAGTATAACAGGTCCCTTCTGCCATGATGGTGACGGCTCTCTGCTTCCTGCAGGCGGCTCTCCGGAGGAAACACTCGTTCTGGTATGTGTCTCCGTTAGAGCCACACACTGGGATGTACTTCTTATGACACTACACACACACACACCAACAAACGCACACAAATTAATACACACACACACACAAAAAACAAGCACACAAACACACACACAAAGATGGACGCATACCCGCACACACATGAATGATCACACGCACACACACACACACGCAAATCAATGCACACACACATACAAGCACAAAAACACACACACAATGATGGACACACACACACAGACACACAACCATACATACAAACAAACAAAATGCATAAAAAATGTAAAGAATTGTAATGGTTGATTTACTTTACATTTCTTACTCATGCATGTTTTATTAGTCATGTGTGTGTGTGTGTGTGTGTGTGTGTGTGGACTCACGTTGAACTGACACACACACTTGATGTCTGCTCCGTTCTCGCGGCAGGTCCCTCCAAAGCGGCAGGTCCCAGTGTCACACACACGCAGGTCACTCTTCTTCTCCGACAGGTCTGCAGAACGAACACGCACACACACACACACACAGACAGACACACACACGTCATATAAGAACATTTCATAGAGTGGAAACACACACGCACTGTAACCAATGCATTACATAAACATTCAGCTTGTTATAAATACATCATAGAAGACACACTCTTAATGTGTAGAAAAACACAGTCCAAAACATCACACATACCTTCTCCCCACTCACACTGCAAAATAAACAAACACACTAAAACCACTAAACATAATGTCATATCAAACAGATAACATGCATTTCCATGAGGAAATGGATGAATGTTTAAGCAAACCAAGCCTCAGGTAACAATGCTTGGAGCCGAGGGACTGAGCTGCTACCTGGAAACCCAGCTGGTCACAGCTGATTGGCCACAACAGCCCATGGGTACCCAATTAAAGCTGGTAATTACAGGGTCATGACCTCTGTGTCCCGTCTAATCAGGAAATACCTTTATGTGGCCTATCGGACTACAACCCCTCCCCCCCTTTCTATTATGGGCATAATTGTTGTACAGTAGAAAATATAGTTCACTCAAAACACAACCATACTAATAATAATAATAATAATAATGCAGAACTAATGATAATAGGATTTCATTCAAACTGCAATAACAGAATAATATTATTAACTTAAAAAGTGTTTGTAGACCCCATTCACATTGTCGTAACCATCCTGTATTTATTGTGATTGCGTGTATTGTGTTTAAACCAACGTGTGAAGTAAAAGGAAAAATTCCACATTTTTTAATTACTATTATTATCACGCCGTTTACACTGTATAGCCTGTTTGGCTAACCCTCCAACAACAAGCAATTACACAAGTTCCTTTTGAATATAATCAAGCACTAAACCCTCTGAATCGCAAGTAGTTATGAAGAACGGTTTTATGCACGCTCGCAGCCGCAAAATGTGTAATTGTAAGTGCGAGACAAAAATCAAGCCAGTCATGCAGGAATAAATGCTTATTCAGCCAGCGCACACTCCCTGAAGACACGGGATCATCACCTCCGTCAGACTGCTCAACGCACTGAGAGGGATTGTGTTCTCCATCTAGGAAGACTTTGAAACTGAAGCTATGGCCGCCTCTAATCTGTACATTGTGTGTTCGTGTATTGTCGTTGAGTGTTAATGTTTCCAACCGCTTTTTCACAGAGAAATCCAGACCACACTTAAAAAAACATTTTTGAATACATTTGAAGAAAAATTTCTGCATTCAAATGAATGTTGCTCTGATAATGATCAACTGTCTGATACCGTATGGTTCCTAACCAACCTAGCTCCTGTGGCCTTTTCCATCTTGCGTGCTATTGGTTACATGGGCGGCCAATTATAGCTTGTTTGCCAAGTCAGACAGGTCAGTGGAGAATAGACGTTTTGGTGTACGCTAAACCTGAGATTCCAACTGGGAGATGTGTTTGTGTGCGTGTTCATGTCTGACTGTGTCAGTGTGAGTGTGTGTAACTGTATACTATGATGCGTGGGTGAATTCGCGAGGGTGAGGGATTGGTTTCAATACTGCACCATGTAGTAGAATTTCATCTCTCTGAATGCTGATGAAAAGCGACCCATAGATTAGATTTGTTCAGTGAGTAATGTGGTTCAGGTCTGAACGCCGACTGAAATGTACAGGGTTCATTTGTATGAGATAAGAAGACACTTTATTAAGTCTAGGAGGGGAAGTTAGCATGCTACAGCTAAAACAAAAAAATCTAAAATAGTGTTGTTAATGTTTTATATTATAATAAATAAATCAATGATCCAAACGTTGGCTCATGTAAAAAATATATGAACATCTGGTGGATGATTCACAACACAGCTTGTGTCTACAAAATAAATCCACTGTATTTCATTGTGGTGTTTACTCAACAATCACTAAATTGACATTCCCTGACACTAAATACGCCACTTTAATCTGCGACGGCACCATTAAGCATTTTGTTAACACTTTAAGGCATTGGCCGTGATGCTCCCTGGAACTAGTTGCTAAGCGATAAGTGAGCAATTCAGAATTGACTAGTGTTAGAATGATATGTGTTGCCGGGTAACCAGCGGGAGCGGCACTGCAGGAGGAGGTCAGAGGACTGTGTCGAGTTCCCCGTGAACAGAGGAGTGTTGTGCTGCCCCCCACTCTCCCACCATCAAGTCAGGCATGGGTAAATCCTGCTGGCTCCCGCTCTCTCTGACAGTGGATCTCTCTCTCTCTCTCTCTCTCTCTCTCTCTCTCTCTCTCTCTCTCTCTCACTCCTCTCTCTCTCTCTCTCTCTCTCTCTCTCTCTCTCTCTCTCCTCTCTCCTCTCTCTCTCTCTCTCTCAGTTGCCCCCTCTCCATCTCTGTGTCTGTGTGTGTATCACTCACTCTCTTTCCACATTGCCATCACCGTCTCTCTCTCTCTCTCTTTCCCTGTTGCCTGCTCTCCATCTCTCCATCCCCCCTCTCTCTCCCCCTCTCCCTCTCTCTCCATCTCTCTCTCTCTCCCCCTCTCCCTCTCTCTCCTTTTCTCTCCCTCTCTCCTTCTCTGTCTCTCCCTCCATCTCCATCTCGCTCTCATGCCTTCTCTCTCCATCTCTCTGTGTCTGTCTCTCTCTCTCTCTGTAACTCACCATCCCCTTCTCTCTCTCTCTCTGTCTTGCCCCATTGGCTTCTCTCAGTCTCCCTCTCTCTCTCTCTTTCCCTCCCTAATGCTGCCATCTCTCTGTCTGGCTCTCAATTCAATTCAATTCATCTCAATTCAAAGGCCATAATTGGCATGGGAAACATACATTTACGTAGCCAAAGCACGGTACATTTTTAAACAACACGCAACAAGTCTCTGTATCTTTCTCTCTCGCTCTTTCTTGCGGCCACAGAGTCACTTCTCTTCTATGTCCTATTCCCATACGTCCATATGACCTGTCTCAATCCGCTGAAATACACAAACCTCTTTGTAGAGATTGAACCTTTGAATGATACCGCTGAAGTGTAATCGTTGGTCGTATCGTAGCTCTAGGAATAACGTAAGAAGGCTTGGCTCTTTAGCTGTGGCCAAGTGGAGACGACTTCATACAACAGGGCTCTGAGACTAATCCCTTAGCAACCTTCTGCTTGGGAGATTATAAGACTGACGTTTTATTAGGACCCACCGGGAGGAGTGGTTTGTCTGGTTTTCCGTGAACAACACACTGGAGCTGAGGCAAAGATGGGCGACGGGTGTTCTCAAACGATCAACCTATTTATGTGAAATGTTAATGAAAGTGTTTTATAATAATCTGTTTTCTCTTTTTTTTTTTTTTACTCTTTTGTAGTTAAGTCAATTGTAGTTAATACACCTTAGGATGGTAGTAAAGTGGAATACATACTGTCATAATCCCTGCCTGAAAATCCGGGAGTCACAGCAAAAGCACAGGCCAAGTAGAATAGAAAAGTGAGGGGAATAAGGAATATAAAGAAATATAATAAAATAAAACTACATAGACCAT
Organism: Gadus chalcogrammus; assembly: GCF_026213295.1. Classification (NCBI taxonomy): domain Eukaryota; kingdom Metazoa; phylum Chordata; class Actinopteri; order Gadiformes; family Gadidae; genus Gadus; species Gadus chalcogrammus. The sequence goes on along the minus strand of NC_079434.1, from coordinate 4,424,946 downwards.
GGGTACTAGGATGCAGTAGGAAGCTAGACGTAAAAGTTTTGGGGAGCGAGAGATGGAAGTGGGGGCACTGATACAGGAAATGGGGCACAGGAAACCTATAATGGATGCAGGTTTAATTGCTGCTCTTGTGTGAAGTGCCAATGAGCCAGACATGAAACTCTAAACATCTGGATGGTCCCAGAAAAAAGCTTGGTAGGCCCACCTCTAGATGTGGATTGATGTGATTTTGAGGTCGAAGCATTTTATGTGTTTGGTGTCACACTGATAAAAATAGAGCAGCTCCAGATGTCGAAGGAGGCCCAATGTATATCATGTTTTTGGGGTTGTGTGTGTGTGTGTTATGTGAGTATGTCTGGTTTGTGTCTGTGTGTGTTTAGTGCAGAGTAGTGTAGAGAAGTGTGTAAGTGCTGTTTGGGGTGTTGCATGTGTGTTATGTGTGTGTGTGTGTGTGTGTGTGTGTGTGTGTGTGTGTGTGTGTGTGTGTGTGTGTGTGTGTGTGTGTGTGTGTGTGTGTGTGTGTGTGTGTGTGTGTGTGTGTGTGTGTGTGTGTGTGTGTGTGTGTCAGTAGCCAGCACACGTAAGTCAGGGTACTTAGTAGCAGATCAGAGGCAGTTTTGGCGTGTCCTCACAGAGTCGATTTTAGGTCTAATTGTAGGTTTGAGTGTGGTTAAAGGAATGTATGTGCCGGTGGGTCCTTAGAAGTAGCCATTCACCGTCAGTACCATAGCATTACACACACAAAAACACTTAACCTAAGCTATTGCATAGCATAGCCTGAATGTTTGACTCACACACATTAAGTAGGGTTTCACAAGATTCTTAAACATAAAAATACATTCTCTGTTGGCTTTTTCCTCGTTCAAAACAGGTTTAACTCACCTAAACAATCCTTGTCTTTCCCCGGTACACACTCTCCGCTGGTGCGGGCGAAAGAGCTCTGAGCCCGGGGGACACACGCCACCAGCAGCACGCAGAGTAGAGGGGAGAGGAACCGGGCCGACACCGGGGACGGCGAGCGACCCGAGCCGCTGACGAGACGAGATCCTCCCGAGGGCATGGTAGAACAGGTAGCGAGGCTGCGGAGATGGAAATAGATAGTGGGACCCCTTTTCGGATCTTATTTCCCAAATCCACCGAACAGGGCAGTCACCGCAGAATCCAATCCGATTGAGATTGACTACCAAAAACTGCCTGCGGTGCTGGACTTTGTCCCCTCACTCAGATAGTATTTCCCCTCCCAATGGTCTGTGAATATGGTTGCATGTTTGCCGTGATGTGCAGAAAGCGGAACAAGCCAAACATCACAGGACAAAAGCAGGGCCTGGTAGAGAGGCACGTATTGATCGCCCCCCGCCCTCCGTCTGACCGTGGGTAGGCTACACGGTGTTGGGACTATCCGCCTTAAACCTTACCTTTAAACGTGTTTTATCTCATTATTATCGCCGGACCAGATACAGCGGCGCGTCTCTCCCTCCCGTCTCCCGTTCAGACAGGGCAACCGAGCATCCTCGTGGACGAACCGAGAATCATATGGTAGAAATTCGCTTCGACAATGTCAGAGGGGATGAGATTTTTTTTGTGAATCACCATCAACAAAGAACCTCGACGGCGGTGGTGATGTAGATCACGTGACGTTCAGGAGAGACCACCCCCACCCATATCCTCCTGGTGTGTGTGTGTGTGTGTGTGTGTGTGTGTGTGTGTGTGTGTGTGTGTGTGTGTGTGTGTGTGTGTGTGTGTGTGTGTGTGTGTGTGTGTGTGTGTGTGTGTGTGTGTGTGTGTGTGTGTGTGTGTGTGTGTGTGTGTGTGTGTGTGTGTGTGTGCGTGCGTGTGTGGGGGTTTAGGATGTAGTCGTCCAGGACTCGATTTTTTAACCATATCCTGGTGGGGAGAGACCCCCCCTACCTCTATCCTATGGGGGGGCTGGAAGAGAGACACGGAAAGGTCATTGGAAGATACACAGTAATAGGCAATAATAACAAGGTTCAAATAGTTTATAGGTGGACGTATACAAAGTGGACGTATACAAATATATATATCCTATATTAAGGTGTAACTGTTCATATTGCGATTGGTCAGAAGATTGGTCAATGAACATTTTGAAGCAAAAATGTGTAAAAAAAAAAAAAAGTAATTACTAGAATAATCAAAATGTGCTTTAATTGCTGGCTGTTGAAGGTTAACACGAACAACCCCCAGATTAAGTTGCACATTTTTGGAGGAAGGCCGAGCTTTCTGAGCGGCCAACGACGTGCGTCGATCGCGACGTAGGTCGCATATGGTCGCTGTGTTGGACGCTCGTATGGCTGTTTTCAGTCGCTGACTGGCTTGGTCGCTACAAGTCCGTGGGCGGTCGTTAATCAGTTCATTTGGATGTTAGCAACGTTTTTTTTGCGACAGTTGAAGTGAAAGCCATGCTCTCTGGCGAAAGCTACCTACAGCTCTTTAGCTTATATTATTTTAATATTTTTCTATTGAAGTAGGCCTACCTACAGTTTAAAATTATTAAATCGTTGCTCTATCAGTATCAATAAAATGCGTAATTTGGGGCGTATTCGAATAATGTATTTTATATATTATATATAGCCTATTTGTTTTGTTTGTTTTGTTAAGCCTAATACGGTATATTATGTACAAAGTTATTCGTTATAGAGTGATATAGTTTAATTCAGGGGCGATTCTAGGTTCTGACTTTTGGGGGGGCTCAACCCCAGGAAGCCACAGGCACAGGGGTATATGAAGTATATAATTATTATTTTTTTATCTTAGTTACTATGCTGTTATATGTCTAAGCCAATAGCTTGCAGTGTCAGCTAAATAATGCAGTTCTGAACCACTAAAGTGAAAAAAGACTGTTTGGAAGAAGGAATAATCAATGGATGTGAACTGTAATAACAAATTTGAGGTATATTAAAAATGATCATATTTTCCTGAATATGTTAATGAAACACATTGGTACAACATGTACTAGATTAATAATATGAGAAACATACCACTATTTCGGGAGCACTAAATTATGTCGCCTCACTTTCATGGACCCAGACAATTTTACAAATTGTATCAAGATACATTTTTCTAAAACTTGTGATGCAAAAAAATCAACAAGTACAAGATGTACTAGCCGAATACTATGAGAAACAGACCACTATTTCAGGAGTACTAAACTATGTTGTCTCACTTTCAGGGACCTATACATTTTTATAAAACTTCTGATGCCAAAAAAACAAAGGTGCTAATTTTCAGTTTAGAAAGAACTGTTGGCATTATTTCAAGAGCTGAGTGTGTTTTCATTGCCATAACATCGTGAGCTAATGAACAAGTACAACATGTTTTTCTAGACCAGTGGTTCTCAATTATTTTCTGTCATTCCACCCCTAGGAGACAGACATTGTTTCACGCCCTCCCTGAATTGAAATAGCCTACTATTGAGAACCTGTTAATATTTATTTATTTAGATTAATAAAATTAGCGGAGATAACATCTGCAACGACTTAAAACGATTTCCAACTTCAGTTTATTAACTCAATTTGTAACATTTAAACAATACTGCAAAGTCTGTGTGAATCTCAAAACAGAGAAACAAGAGCAAATGATTCACTGGGGTTTGCATTTAATTAAAAATATTTTTAAATAGTAAACATTGGTCACTTGTCAGCTTCATCAGCTTATTCCCTTTCAAAAATAATTATATATGTTCATCTTTCAAGCATGAATAAAGACACCAAGTCCCTTTGTCATGACTTTGTAAGATCAAAGTTCTTGTAAAACTTCTGACCCTTGGTGTTATGTTTATTTAAAATAAAATAAAATAAGTAACTTATTAAAATAAATAAATATGACACTAAGTCCCCTCTGCCACTCACGCCCTGACACCTTTAATCAGCTGAGGGCGTTTCCATGAGTCTCATGGTATTAGAACATGTTGTACTTGTTGATTATTATGAATACGCCCTCAGCTGATGAAATAATGCCAACTTTTTTTTTCACCTTTTTCTGCTCCTTGCACCTAATCATGCTTATCATGCTACGCAGCATTACAAGAATATGCCAACTAAAACATGAAGCAATTCAAGAAGAGGCATAGATAGAATCGCCTTGTGGTCAAGAGTCATTTAATAGACATCTGACAGATTATGTCAAGGTTTTAAATTATTATTATTATTACCAGGTCATGTTATAACACAGCTGTAAATCGTGGATTTTCTGATAAAGACTAGCTCGCCTCTTTGACAGACAAAACAGCAGAGACTCTGTTAGGTGCGCTCATACTGCATTTTTGGTTTTGTCAAACAGGTGACCCACCCACCAATCAGAAGTTAGAGATTCCTGCAGGAAGGTTGCGCTCGATTTCCCTAGCCCATTTGAGCCTGTTCATTAGTGTACAGCATCCATCCTCTCATTGCTTGTTTAAAAAAATCGGTAGAATATTAGATTTGAGGATGAAACGATAGGGTGGGCTAAGGCAAGTTTTAAGTGGCTTGAGCCCACCCAAAAAAGGTCTAGCTTCGCCACTGGTATAATTTAAGTGTAACGTTTGGGTGTCAATACTATAGTGGTACAAGCGGTAGTGACGCTAGCATTCAAGGGGGCATGTATTCGATTCTCTCCATGGTCAGATATATTTTTGCCCTTTTGGTCAAACTTATTTACGCAATCGGCCTCTTTCATTTTAACATTTTAGTATGATTTAGTACGATGGTATGATAATTATACGACGTAATGACGGGCTGCAACGCCTGGCTGGTATCGGCTGGCTGGCTGCGACGACAGGCCGCTGGCCGCTGGCTGCTGGCTGCGGCTGGCTGCTGGCTCTGGCAGGCTGACCGACTAGGTCGCAACCATAAAAGCGTTGCGACCCTTTTTGCGGCAAATAGGTCGCAACCAACCAGAGGTATGGCTGAATGAGCGACCTGTGGCAGACAGCCATTGTCACCATGGCTGCTACCATAACCAAAAGCTTATGTTATCAGTAAACATCTAATTTAACAGAATAAATACACGTGCGTCAGTATAATAAAAACGTACATTCAATAATATATAGTTTTGATATTGATAGACCAATAGGCCTATTTATTTATATATGTTATAAAAAAGTTACAATGAAAGAGGCCGATTGCGTATAGGTTTGATTAAAAGAGCAAAATTATATCTGGCCGTGGAGAGAATCAAAGAACCTCCCTCTTGATTACTAAACTAGCGTGGCTACCACTTGTACCACTGTGGTATTGACAACCACACGTTATGCATAAATTAAACTACATCACTCTATAATGAAGAACTTTGTACACAATATAGCCTACCTTATTAGGCTTAATGACATTTAACAAAACAAATAGGCTATATATAATATATAAAATACATTATTTGAAAATGCCCCAAATTACAACTAATATATTTTATTGATACTGATAGAGCAAAGATTTCATCATTTTAAACTCTACTTCAATGGAAAAATATTTAAATAATATTAGCAATAAAGAGCTATAGGTAGCTTTCGCCAGAGAGCATGGCTTTCTGGTACTTCAACAGTCGCAAAAAAACTGTTGATAACATGCAAATTAACTGATTAACGACGCCCATGGACTTTGAGCGACCAAGCCAGCCAGCGACTAAAAACAGCCAGACGAGCCACCAACACAGCGACCAATGCGACCTACGTCGCGACCAATGCGACCTACGTCGCGACGCACGTTGTTGGCCACTCGGCCCTACTGGATTTTTGTGTTGTTTCGGACCCTTTCGTATGATCCGTTAATTGATCGTTCTCTATCGGTTTTCTTGGATGTTCCTCCTGACGTCTTAGATTGCATGGAATGCCGTCTGTGGTGTCAGCTGTAACCTTGTACTGCCATGGCATGCATACTCCGTGCAGAGCAGTAGGTAGGGTACATAGTTCAATTGAAAACCTTTGAGACCAGTCATTTGCTTCCGCTGATCTGCTAAGATAAGATAAGATACAACTTTATTAATTAATTATTTATTAATAATACCTAACTCACTCGTTTTATAAATTCCATCTATCTCTGCCACCTTTCTTATCATCGCGGTAGGACCATGCTGCTTTACTTTGTTCTCTGACACCCATCCCCTGATTAATAATTGTGGTATTTAGCGCCATCTAGCGGTCGTAACAAGCACGCAACAGTTTATCTGGAGTTCTCAGCAGACTTGGATCAGAGGACTTCACTGGGCAACACTATTAAATCACCTCAGTCAGTTTAATCTTACTGAAACTGTCTTGCCAATCCTTCTTGCCCGTCTCTAACTCTGTTACTCCTATATAGATACATAAATAAAACGATTGACTAGAAAGGCTTAAGTGTAACGTAGAGGTTAAATAGAGGTTACGATCCCCCTTTTCCAGTCAACAGACGGTGCATGATGTAGAGATTTAGACACAAGGGGGCGCTCCTCCTCTGCATAACAGGAGAGAGAGGCTTGGAGGAATCGAGTAGGCCATCCGAAAATCTGCCAAAACTATCTTTTGAATAATCAGGCAGTATCCATAATAATATCTATAAAATATTTGTTCCAACACATGTAATAATTAATGTGATTTGCTACTGTAATCAGTGTGTGTGTGTGTGTGTGTGTGTGCTTGTGTGTGTGTGTGTGTGTGTGTTTGTGTGTGTGCTTGTGCTTGTGTGTGTGTGTGTGTGTGTGTGTGTGTGTGTGTGTGTGTGTGTGTGTGTGTGTGTGTGTGTGTGTGTGTGTGTGTGCGCTTGTGTGTGTGTGCGTGTGTGTGTGTGTGTGTGTGTGTGTGTGTGTGTGTGTGTGTGTGCGTGTGTGTGTGTGTGTGTGTGTGTGTGTGTGTGCGTGCGTGCGGGCGGGCGGGCGGGCAGGCGGGCGGGCGGGCGTGTGTGTGCGTGTGTCTGCGTTTGTGAGTTCTCAGGATGTATTCCTCCAGGACGAGATGTTTCAGCTAATTCTTTTGAGCTAATTAGTCCACTCCCCTCCCGCGCGGCCCTATCTCCTCCCTCCTCCCCCGGCCCTCCCGTCTCTCCTCCTTCCGCCCTAACGAGGGGAAGGCGTGGAGCTCTGAAGAACCAGCCTTGAACCACACCAACGGGCCGGATTAGTGAACAGCAAACAGCAGACCTGGGAGCCCGGCTCCCTGGATCCCCCGCTCAGGGCCCCACAGACAGGCTGTTCTGTGGGAAGCGTGGAGGCCCGGTGGACGGCTCCTGGTTAAACAGCCCAGAGGAGCTCAGAGCCAGATTACACAGTATGAGGGAGGCATCGGGGACGTCCTCAGGAGAAGACTAATGGAGCTGTTGTGATGTTCTCTGAACGCCTTCGACATAGCAGGCCTTATCGCGCTCATTAGTATAGTATCAGAAATGTTGGCGTTAATGATGAATCTTGCTCACAAGTTTATATGTTACACTGTATCATGGGATGGTGTAGTCGTTTGGCAAGATGTTTGTCTCCCAGACCCAGTGCCCTGTCCAATGAATCGCTGCATACTAGAACTGAGGTCTGAATACGATGAGTAAATACTGTCAGGTCTGCTCACCTTTGCTGCCTGCCACAGGCCTGTCCAGACCAAAAGGTTCAAGGTTCAACCTCTTTCTCTGCAGCATAGCAAGAGGCCCCTTAATGAAAAAATATATTGAGGTCGATTTGTATCCAACAAGCATCTGCTAAATTTGTAGATAATGATAAAACAATGTGTGCCATCTAGCTGCCAGTCTGTCTGTCAACCATTTAAATAAAATAAATGGAATTATTTAAACCACACGCTTCTCTGGGTCTGCTTCATAAAGAGGATTCAAAATTTCAGGTTTGGTCCAGCCTGCGGGCCGGCCTGTTTACAGGCTGTCAGTGAATGGACTGCATATCTGGGGGTCGCTGGTGGAAGAAGCAATGGAAGGCAAACCCACCCGGTCAGCTGAATCTAAATGGGAATGGAAATCAGATGCAGAGCAAAAAACAAGTAAGGAATGACTGAATAAAAGGAATGAATAAAAGAGGGAGAAGGAGAGGGAGAGGGAGAGGGGGGGGGTTGGACTTAAAGAAACTGTTGCAGTCTGCTAATCCGAATGAAGACAACAGCAGGAAGCTCTTTCTTTGTGTAAGAGTTTACTTAGTGTATGTGTGTGTGCTTGCATGTGAGTGCATGTGCATGCCCCTACAATCTGTTATTATGCAAATTATATTTCCAGAAGTGCCAATCAAAGGACCCCTGCCTACCAATTAACTAACAGCAGAAAGACAGTTCGGTTGAGACAAAGTCCAGTGTTTTCACGACTTAGACCTGAACTTACTTAGCTTTACTTAAACCTCACTTGGTATTTAGACCTGACATAGTAAATTGACCGTTGTTTAGACCTCAGTTCTAGTTTGTAGACATATATGTTAGAATTAAGACCATAGTTCAGACCGTAGTTCTTGTATTTAGACCTCATTCATACCTTAGTTTTAATATTAAGACCTTAGTCTAGGCCTAAGGTAAAATACTTACACCTGACCTTGCTCTATTTTGACCCGGCATAGAAGTGTAAACTTAGTTCTAGTATGTATACCTTGGTTTAGGGCTGCCGAGAGGAACATGATATGAACAACATGATGTCATTGCAAATAAATTCATTCTAATCAGGCTTCAGTTCTACTACTCAGACCTTAGCTCTAGTACTCACTACTCAGACCTTAGTGCTAGTATTTAGACCTTAGTTCTAGTACTCAGACCGTATCTATACTATAAAGATCTGGCCATATTTACTTATTGTAGTAGTAGAAAACTTTATTGTCCTCATGGGGCAGTTGGGTGTGCGGTACAGTCGCACTTCATGACAGGACATTAGACATATGACAGATGGTCCAATACATCAGACACCCACAGACATAACATGAAGAGCATACATCACCCACTACAATACACTATACACCCTTGGATATGACCAGGCCAGCTGGATATAGCTTATTTTGACTGATTTAAGGCTCAGACTTAGTTCTCAGCCATTCATCCATTCATTGAGGTGTGTAGGAGAAGCCACAGTCAACTAGCCGTGTCCTGTTGGATCTGCAGAACAAATCCTCCTCAAGGATTAATGTTTGTTTTGGTAGAGAGTACACACTAAAGAATCAAACAGATTGACAGTGGACAGTTTGTTTGGCCCATCCCTGATTAAGCCAGATGCAGGGTTGTAACCCTATAACAGCTATTTATTATTGCTTAGGTCAAGTGAGTTGTACTTAGTGTTTGAGTTATTTGAACTAATGATGAATACATGTGTGCGTTGAAATTTGTGGGCGAGGGAGTGAGTTCACTGGGCTGACTGCATGTGTTGAAACTTGTCGAAAAAAAGTAAGTTTGCAAGGTAAATGGCATTGATATCTATCTATCTATCAATCTATCAATCTATCAATCTATCTATCTATCTATCTATCTATCTATCTATCTATCTATCTATCTATCTATCTATCTATCTATCTATCTATCTATCTATCTATCTATCTATCTATCTATCTATCTATCTATCTATCTATCTATCTGTCTATCTGTCTATCTGTCTATCTGTCTGTCTGTCTGTCTGTCTGTCTGTCTGTCTGTCTGTCTGTCTGTCTGTCTGTCTGTCTGTCTGTCCGTCTGTCCGTCTGTCTGTCTGTCTGTCCATCTGTCTGTCTGTGAATTTGTGTATGTCTACATGTGCGTGCATGTATAGTGTATTCTAGTGCGTTCTAAAGGATAGGCTATGGACAGATCTATCTCAGATTTCTTTCACTAGTTTGTGTTTTTGTGTTATTGTTTGAACATCTTTATATTATTATAATTATTTTATTATTAGCAGTAGTAGTTGTAGTAGCCTTTTTTATTATTATTTCTAAATTAATGGTAAAAAAAAAAGTATAGTAAGGTCAAATTATTCGTACAGTCTCACCCCTTCACCTTGTTCAGACAAAATGATTAACATCATGAAAGTTAAGTTGAATATAAAACGTAAGGGTTTAGGTCAGGGTGGTTAGGCTACACTGCTAGGTAAGTGTGTGAACCTGCCCCAGGCACTCCAGTGACGTAGGCTACGCGTTCCACTGCCGGCGAAGGGGAGGAGAGGAAGAGGATCGACGCAGAGTCCTGCGACTAAAGACAACTCTTGTTTCCAACCTGCGGGAACACGTAATTTTTGACGCACCAGCTCACTGGATCTTGAGAGCGGATTATACAGCATATTCGGCTGTTCCACGTGCGACTATGGAGAGGCAATTTTAATGAGTCTTACTTAAAATTGTTTTGTGAGGGAAATAAGATGCGACTTGTTGGAAACGGACTGACACTCCTCGCTGTGTTGCTGAGGATCTGCGGCAGTTTGACAGTCAAGGAAAAAGGTAATAATCGCGTGTCACTATTGTCAGCGCAGAAATAAGATATATTAGTGTGCCAAGAGTGCGTTAGATGTGCAACTTTATATGGATGTTTGATCTTTGTCTTCTTCAGGTATTCTCACGGCGGTAGAATATGAATTTGTGTTAATTTACATTTTGCTGAAATTCTTCCAGAAGTCAAGCAGACTTTTGACACTTCTGAGCATGTTCTCATGCTCTTTGCGCCAACATAGGTCTTCATGGCAAAACTTTTTTCAAGGATAGTTAAATCAGGTCAGGACATCTCAGAAATGCACCAAAACCACTGGCCTACAATGTTGTCACATGCATTGGGCTCCAAGGCAATGAGCGTATTAGATCAGTGTCATTGTTTTGTTAATTATTCTTGTAATAGACAACGTCTCCAAACAAACTCTAAATTTTCTCCAAAACAGACATTTCTTATTAAATAAAATGCAAAGTGTATGTTCAATTACTGTAAGTTACAATTAAGAACAAGTTATAAAGTATTAGGCATTTTGTGTGTGTGTGCGCGTGTGTGTGTGTGTGTGTGTGTGTGTGTGTGTGTGTGTGTGTGTGTGTGTGTGTGTGTGTGTGTGTGCGTGTGCGTGTGTGTGCGTGTGTGTGTGTGTGTGTGCGTGCGTGCGTGCGTGCGTGTGTGTGTTTAAACAGTGTTGCTGGTCAGATAATCAATGTGGAAGAAATTATGAGAGTTTTGGGAAGCGATTGAATGTTAAACAAACATTGAACCCCTGTTGTTTCACTAGTTAGTGAAATACTATTCATAATATATGGCCTGTTAAGCCCTTTGAGAATGTACCGGTGATTAAGGGCTAAACAAATAAAATTGAATTCAATTGAATTGAACTTTTGAAAAATCGAAGCAAAACATGCTGAGACTGTGATTCTCTATCGCGGACACCAACTGTCCAATTGTTAACGTCAGGGTTAATATGAGCAGGGGTGCCAGTATGTGTGTGTGGTCAGATTTAAGTGAAAACAGATGACATGTTTTTCATTCTCTAGGACAGGTTGTATTGTCAACAGCCTAAATTAATTTGCGTCTCTGTCTCGTGTGTGTGTGTGTGTGTGTGTGTGTGTGTGTGTGTGTGTGTGTGTGTGTGTGTGTGTGTGTGTGTGTGAGAGAGAGAGAGAGAGAGAGAGAGAGAGAGAGAGAGAGAGAGAGAGAGAGAGAGAGAGAGAGAGAGAGAGAGAGAGAGAGAGAGAGAGAGAGAGAGAGAGAGAGAGAGAGAGAGAGAGAGATTATTTTGTGGTTATTGTGTTAGACCTTCAACAATTGACACTCACAGGACTCACACAGGCCACATATTAGCAAGCACAAAGGCAGCCAGGTAGACAGACAGACAGACAGTCAGTTACGCAGTCCGGGCCGGTCAGGAAAACAAGCAGGTATTTCAGGATAATTCTCCCGCTGGTCAGGAGTGGTTGTGTCCAAATCAGCTGCTAGCAAACAAGCAATGAAGATTTCAGTCCCTTTTTGTCTATTCTACTCTCTCTCTCTCTCTCTCTCTCTCTCTCTCCTCTCTCTCTCTCTCTCTCTCTCCTCTCTCTCTCTCTCTCTCTCCCCTCTCCTCTCTCTCTCTCTCTCTCTCTCTCTCTCCTCTCTCTCTCCTCTCTCTCTCTCTCTCTCTCTCTCTCTATCTCTCTCTCTCTCTCTCTGTGATCCCCCTCTCCTAAATGTCACTCTATGATCTCTCTCTCTTTTACCTTTATTTAGTTGTATCCTTTGGTGACTTATATTATTAACGTATATGATAGTATACGAGTTATTGTATATTTACTATTTAGTTATTTACTAATGGTAGTAAATATAAATAAATAAGCCTATTCTATTTACTTTTATGTTTTTTTTTTTTTGTGGTGGCTTTATTATTCTTGTTAAATGCTCTTTTATTATTTTCTAGCATTGGGCGTTTATAGTTTAAAGTATGCTGGGATCCGAGTTAAACTGAGATCCTGCAGTCCTGATGCGTTGCAGCAGAACTTCTGAGGGGAGACCGCCGCCCCACTGACTGGGCGGGAACCAAACACCGAGAGGGGCGGAGTTACGCCTATATGGTTTCAGTTCAATTCTACCCAAGAAAACTTGTGTGCTTGTGGATGAAGCTTTCAGAAGGGGATTTTAATTATGGTGCTCTTCCACTACCAGTTTAACGCGCAGAGTTGCGCAGCGCTGGCCAAAGCGCGCCCGGCCCATCTCCAGGAGGGCTGCGGTGGCGCCGGCCATGGGTGCTGTTTGGAGTAAACCTACACAAATACAATAAACTGTGCGTTCTTGTGTACGAGATGCAAGGTCATTCGAGAAGAGTATGGCTGACCAGCTTGATACTTTATTAATCATTTGTTCCTACAGAAACCTAATTCAAAAAGGTACCTTAGTGCACCGTTGTGATTTTTTAGATAATCCCTTGCAAACCAAAAAAAGCTAGTTGTAATATTTATTTGAGATAATTCTTGTTCTAAAGACTGGACATTAGGCAACATTTCACACTATTAGATTGCTGATATTGATATTACGTAAAGGGGAAATATCATGACACCAGGTGTGAGTGTGATTAGCCATTACAAGCAGGTTTGAAAATGTGCAGCTTTGTGACATCACAGGTGGGCGTGTCCACCTAGATGTGTGCTGGATAGATCAGTCTACCAGCCTACCCAGTGGACTGTAGCAAACGTTGCTCATCTATCCGTCACACATCTAGGTGGACACGCCCACCTGTGACATCACAATGCTGCACATTTTGAAAACTGTAATGGCCAATCCAACCCACAGCTGGTGGTATGATATGTCCCCTTTAAACACGCCTTTTTCAAAGGCATCATGAGGCGCTCATGAGGCAGATATTTGCGGACCATCCTCTCAATGAGTTATTGAGATTAGACAGCAAATATGAGGAATATTGAACGTCAAACTGAATTAATCATTGCGGACATCATTGTACGTGTTCCGTCTGTCTGAAACAACCCAAATATATTAAATGTTTCTCAAAAGAATAAACAAATTTAATGTTTGGCTATAATAATATAAACCGAAATAGGCAATACAAGTGTGAGTGTTGTTGCGTCATCGACTCAAGAAGAGCGAGTCATCAGTCAGAGACACAACTAAGTGTCTTTGACGAGTCGAGCCAGACCGGTATAGTATAATGGAAAAGCGCCATAATTGTTCAAACCTTTACAGACTCTTTTTAACAGTTCACTGTTGCTGGCGGAGTGTGTTCGCCTACAGCACAGTGACAGGGCCCGGCCTATGGCAATATGAATGAAACTAAGCGAAAAAAGTGAAACTCCCTGTTCAACCAGATGGGACGTTATCTGCCATCAGACTGACGAGAGGTATTGATCTACTCTCTGATTTGTGAGACAAAGCCAGAGTTTGCTGGTAGTACAGTTGTTCAGTACCTGACAGCATGCTAAAGTGTTTGTGCCCAAGGGATCTGAATCAGATCTGGTATGTGTGGAATGTTGCTAATGTAAAAGAGGGATTTTACACTGTGCTGTTTAAAATTGGCTTACAGGACTGATATTAACTGGGCTTTGACCCTAAAATAAGCCTTTGTATGTGTGTTTGGGTCTTTGGGTTTTTGTTTGTGTGTATCACAACAGACACTACCCCTTTGATGTCTTTAAGTGCGTTACTGCTTCTGTGTTGTCACATGAGTGAATAACACACCAGCATTAGCGATAGACTGCCCTGTTCGGTATTATGTAGTTTAATAATATTTTTCAATATACTACATTTAATTTATAATTTTCCATCTCCTTCCGCCTTTGTTCTTTCTGCCAGCATTTGTATGCTGTAAACAGATAACTGTCTGAACGTTATACATTAGAGTTTTGTAAACAGATCGGTTTTCACACGCCATAAACACTGAGTGCCTGTCAGTTACCGAAGGTTGCCGTAGTAACACAAATGTTTTTTTTACATGTTGTCTATGTTGTTTATACAGTTGTAACCATTGTTTAAATCCCACAACTACTTCATTCTCCATTGCTTACCCTACTCTAGTCCACCGTGGAGCACTCCTTCAAACACAATAAAGATAATTTATAGTCCTAGACATACATAGACAGTTAAAGGACAATCATGAACATAAAATAAAACAACAGTTTAAAAGAGAAATGCTACGAAAAAATTTCAGAAGCAAAGATATTGAATACACAAGACTTTTATTTCAACAAAAACTGCTTCAAAACCGGAGGTAAGGTATCAGTCAAATACCCTTTTACTGGTCCAAATGTATCCCCCTGTCATTTTTAAACGCATGAATTGTATACAAAGGAGTATAAATAGTGAATTATCACAGCATGCATCTGGAGTGTGGTTCAACCAGCTCAGCTGCTGAAGGAGCTGCTTTTGGCTCAGGTGGTAAGTAGCACGACTGTCTGAGCATATTCAGCCAAAACCACACTTACTGTGTGAATTATTTCCTTCATATCAGGGAGAAGAGTCTGAAAGTTACCATGCTGTGTTTGTTTGAACATGACTATTGTAGCAATGGAGTTTCCGTCTTTATGTGTGCGTTTGTGCTTTCAACGCAAAACCGTGACTGCCTGGATGTGTCCGTCAGATGTGGGCGGTGCTGCTTTTGTTTTTCTCAGTTATTCTCAGGTGTCAGAGTGCTGACATGTACATTCTTGCTCCAATGATTTCTGATGGCAGAGAATTGAATTGAATGAACACACACACACACACACACACACACACACACACACACACACACACACACACACACACACACACACACACACACACACACACACACACACACACACACACACACACACACACACACACACACACGCACACACTCTTAAAAACAAGCACAAACATACACACACACACAGATATATATACACATAAATACACAGATCACAGAGACACACACGCACACACACATCAAGAAACACACATACCCACACACACAAATGCACATACACACATTCCTGCATTCTCTGAATGGCGTAAAGGGAGTTCAGTGATGTTGAAGCAGTAGTAATGTTGTCCTTATGGTATCATCTCTGAGCCCAGGTCTGCTAAAACCCGCTTACCTTATTCGTCCAACATTCTCTAAGCTCTGCTTAGTCATTCTGCTGGGTTTTGTATGTAGTATGAGTTTTTGTTCTGTGTGCGTTGGTGTGTGTGTGTGTGTGTGTGTTGCGCTTTGTGTGTGTGTGTGTGTGTGAGTGTGTGTGTGTGTGTATCTAACAAGGCCATTGTGTCCCTTATTACGTCTAGTCTTGTCATTCCACATTAACACACTGTGTCTGTGTCAGTCTGTCTCCTCCTACTGTTCACTGTCTGTCTGATTGTGAATGTTTATGCCTGTGTGTGTCCGTGCATGTTTGTGTGCAAGTGAATCGGTGCATGTGTGTGCATTTATATTTCTCTGGCTAGCCATTTTACTCTCTCTCTCTCTCTCTCTCTCTCTCTCTCTCTCTCTCTCTCTCTCTCTCTCTCTCTCTCTCTCTCTCTCTCTCTCTCTCTCTCTCGCTCTCTCTCACCCCTGCATCCTTATCTTAATCTCTATCTTAATCGTCTCAAATAATGCTGGTGAATAAGAAAACTTTGGCTCACATTCCAGAATTCGATCAGGGCAGGCAGGGCAGAGTGAAGCAGAAGTGAAGCAGCCAACCGTTCATTCAGCTCGTATTCTGATCTGCCAAAGGCCAGAGTGGAGCATGAAACGAGGAATAAAAAGAAGATGTATTGATTTTCAAAGCATTTAAATGTCACGTCCCCCATACAAACTTCAAACTGCACGCAGGAGCATTAGCAAATACAAATAGTTGCCACAATGTCAACTTGCCCGAAGGCAGAGTCATTTACCACACACACAAAAGTCCCTCTTGCACGCAATGTTTGATTCCATCGATTTGTATTTGACCCTCAGACCAAAGACCGTTTGCTGTTTGTGTGTTGCCATGCAGTCAAGTAGAGCTTGCACAGCGTCAGGAACACAACTGAGTTCAACAAGTTGGGTTAAGTAATTACCTTTGGAAATCAATGGACATGGCCTGGGTTGGACAAACACATATGTTATCAGGGGTATCAGGGGAGGCACATTTATCCCTGGATGATGCATCTGAGTGTCTGGGGAATTTGATGATTTCTATTCAACAAGCCACTGGTGGGTATAGGGACTTTAGAATAGTTTGTTCAGCTTTTCTAACGTACTCCGCCATTTTTGATTATTGCGTTAATCTAGCCGAGAAAGGGGGTCTGTGCCAAGCAGCCCGCAGCTCTCACACACACACACTCACACTCACACTCACACTCACACACAGCACTTACGCACGCACGCACACACAACGCATACACACACACCGCACGCACACACACGCGCGTGTGCAGACTTAGACATTGCAAGACAAAGGCCAGATTGAGATAACAGCCCCGCCGTGGCACACTCTCCCAGTCGAGACGTAAAGACTACACTTTGTTTATTTTAAATATTATTCACCTCCTTGAGCATCCCCCAATGTCTTGCGATATTGATATCCCCCAATCCCCCCTTCCCACTGTTTTAACGGCCTCGCCGTCGACAAACTCTCTCAGGCAAGACGTTCTGTCTATAGACGAGAAATTGCGATAGGAGAAGTGAAGAGACAATTTCTCACGTCGACAACGCAACGGCAGGTAGTTCATTTTATCATATAAAAAACGTTAAATTCAAACGTCGCGCTGACCGGCATATCAACAAACAAGTCGCACGACCTCTTAAAAAGACAGTCTCCCTAGAACACAGAAAGAAAACAAGTCAATCACGGAGTATGGTGAATTATTATAGAGTCCACCACAAGACTACACGTTGTTGGTCAAACTTAATATTATATCTCGAGTCTCCTCCTTGAACATCTTAAACTCTCACGTCAGGGAGCCATCAACAATCCACAATCTTGCCCTCACACCCCTCCCTCTCCCCCTCCCCCACACTATTGAATAAGTGTAAGTCCTGATATTCTCCAGCTTTTCTCCTGATGGGCCGTATATGTGAACAACATATCATGACATTTGTACCCTGGAAATCCCCTGAATAATACTACCCTGAGATAATATTTTTTCGATAGGAAATGTAAATTACCTTATCTGTGAATGAGGAGTAGAAAGTCTGTATTTCTCACATCACTTCAGTGGGTGTGTTGATGATCCTTCTTACCATTGAGTGGCCCCCTAAATGATAATCAGCCAAGATAGGTCTTATCATAATCCTAAAAGTACACGTGACGTCATACAATATTTTATTTGTTTTTATTATTATTGACTGAACATTATAGGGTCCCGTCCTTCCACTCCCTGTTTTCTCAGGTAAACACAGAAATCAACTAAATTTGTCCCAGTGTTTGTTATAAAATGAAGCAAAAAAATATGTTCTCTTTCACCGGTATCGCGACGTCTTTCTTCTTCGTGGTTTCTTCTATTTGTCTCTAACTCATCTTTCATCAATCTTTCATCGATCGATGCTTCGTATTTTTTGGATGCAACGGAATATATGATGCATAATTTTAGCAACATTTAAGATGATTGCGATGAGTTCGGCCCGTTCTGCCTCGATTTTCTTGTTGTCAAATCAAAACAAACTACAGTGAGGGCGGCCACACTTATCCAGCCTCTGGCGAACTTAAACGCACGAATCACCATCAAGTGTGAATCACATCGAATCTCCTGATATACAAATATAGAAAAATGCACGTGTGAAATTGGCTTACAAGTAGAAAATTATTATGTTTGCTTCATAACGTAAGGAGAAAAGGATTATGCTTGCTTCATTACGTAATAGGTGAACCAAAATGTTGTACGTTGTATAATTATAGGCAGAATGTTATTATATTATGCGCTCAGAAATGTGTTACATTATCGACAGGGGTTTACACATTATAGCTATGGGTTTAATTACACCTCGAGGTTGAGCGTGCGCAATGCGCACGCGGAAAATCTAGCAATATATAATTATGTGTGAGACAATTCTACATCGACTGTACTTGAATTCCTTTCCTCTATGCTCTACATATGAAGATAGATAAACTATCCTCCCACAGATCCTGGGATGGCCCAAAGCTCAAATCATAATTGAGTTTGCCTTTACTTGCCAGATTTATAGAGGGCGGGTTGATGTTATCTTTGCAGTCATTGTCTCACTTTGTTGTTGACCCCCAGCCCACACCTCCACCATGGAACGATGGGAAAACGAGTTGGATGCACTCATATATAGGGCGGTTCCTCCACTGGCCACTTCCCTTGTGAGCTACCTATCACACTGCAGTCTTTTGCAGTGGGAAAAAAAGAAAAGAAAGCCGCTCAGCAACGTAACATCAGCGAGTAAAAGTCTTGGTCACCAAAACTAAAACGTGTTCAGTATGATCAGGGTCTCTTTAAATGAAAGGTCTATATCTCTCTCTTTCTCTTACTTTCTCTCTTTCCCTCGATATGTTTTCTTTCATATTTCTTCCTCTTACTCTCTCTTTTCTCTTCCATCCTTCTTATCTCTTCCGTTCTTCAATCATGCTTTTTTCTCTGCTCTCTCTTTTACTCCAGTTTTGCCTTCATTTATGTTTCTTTGTGATAATGATGGCCATGGTTTTTTGCTGATGTAGGCTGACTGATCCATTCCAATCCATGTAATCTTCGGTATGTGTCTGACAAATATGCCAGACATGCAATATTCAAGATGATCTTTAATGTGATATACAACTAACGGTGTGAATGTTAAATTGTTTACGCCAGTACCTTTGACTAATTCAAAGTTCCCACTTTTCAAATCATATTTTGTTAGCCAAAAGCCCAAAATTCTAAAGTAAAAATTGTAATGAGGTCCTTAGTGAAGCTTTTAAGCCTCTTCTTTACAAGAGCTCTGGGGCGTAGTGGATCTGCGGGTGTGTCGCCAATGAGTCGGAACGACATGACCATGAAGCATGGTTTTCATTGCACAATGAAACAAACTGTTCCCCAGAGGGACTGCAAACATGTTTTAATCAAAGCATAACGCAAAAAACCTAATATCATACCAAAGGCGGACAAAGGTGTTCTCCCTCTGGGATTGATCAGGACCGGTGACAGGCTGTTACTGAAATGGTCCCAGTGTGTGTGTGTGTGTGTGTGTGATCTCGTAGGAATGTGAATCAGGGTGGGGAAGTGGGCTGCTGGATCCCGGCTAAAGGCGACGGACACGTAACAGCCTGCAGAAGGCGGCCGTCAAGCGTGGAGGATGGAGGCCTCACCGCTGGAGGATAGACGTGTTTGCCGCTGATGTGTTAGCATGTTAATGTGTTAGCCAGTCGCAGATATTAGCCGCTAGAGTGTTAGCATGTTAACTTGTTAGCCACTACAGGGATAGCATGTCAAGGTTTTAGCCAGTCGCAGATATTAGCCACTACAGTGTTTACGCGTCAACATGTTAGCAAGTTAACAATTTACCATGTTAGTCTCAGAATGTTAATTAACATGCCGACACTTACATCGAAACACAACATGTTTGTTGTTTACTTGTTTGCCTTACATTTGTGATGACGTTCGGCACTCATTTTATGATAATGTGTTAGCACGTTAACGTGTTAGCATGTTAACCTGTTTTCATATCATTATGACTTTGTTCAGCTAAGGCGACCAGACGTCCCGGGACAGTCCTGATTTTAGGTTGCATGTCCCGAGTCCCGACGAAAGTCCGTCGGGACGCTAAAATCTCCCGGTTTCCACCACCAACCCCATGTTGTCAGTGATCACATAGCCAATGTGGTCTGACTATAGCCCGATTATTAACTATCATTAACGCAACATTGATGGTCGCACAGTGGAATGCTGATGGAAAACCATCGGACGAGCGCTGGTCGGAGATGTTCAGGCATTTCGGAAGCAGGGAGATTCCATAGAAAAATATATGTCTAATTTGGCAGTTTAGACATATAAAGTTTGCCGTGTGTCTCCCTGTCACAGCTGTGCCCGTTTAGCGGATCTTTTCCATAATGAACAATACTTGGACTGACGAGAGGAACTGCATGACCGTTCCCACCTTAAAGCCGTTGCTTTATACAGGCCAATTTTGATGACACCTGTCCACAATTCCACAGCAGCAGGCCGTCAGCAAGCAAGTCGATTGTGGAGCAAATTCACTTCTCAAACAAATATGCGTAGAGCGTTTTTTCCCTGTGTGTTTTTTTTTTTTTACTTTCTTCAGCTTCAGGTTAATTCATAAACATTTATATAGTCCCACACGAAACTCATTCAATGTCTTTTAATATTTCTCTTAAATGTGTAAATAGGCCTACCTAAAACATGCATCAATTTTTCCCCATAAGGCTATGTTGTGAGCAGTAGTCCTACGTGCTGACATTGAGCCTAATATCTGTGTCTATGACCTCACATGCGCGCACTACGGTCACGCGCAAAGTGTCCCGGTTTTAGTTTCAGAAAATCGGGTCCCCCTCCGTTCCTCTGATAATGTGTTACCAAGGTAATTTGTGAGCATTTTATAATGATGACACTCAACACTCACACATTTTAGCATGTCATGATGGCATCCAGCCCTCCTCTGATTTTCACAGTCACTGATAGTTGCTTTAAGATCCGTACCTAACCACATTCCTGTGTGTGTGTGTGTGTGTGTGTGTGTGTGTGTGTGTGTGTGTGTGTGTGTGTGTGTGTGTGTGTGTGTGTGTGTGTGTGTGTGTGTGTGTGTGTGCGTGCGTGCGTGCGTGCGTGCGTGCGTGCGTGCGTGCGTGCGTGCGTGCGTGCGTGCGTGCGTGCGTGCGTGCGTGCGTGCGTGCGTGCGTGCGTGCGTGCGTGCGTGCGTGCGTGCGTGCGTGCGTGCGTGCGTGCGTGCGTGCGTGCGTGCGTGCGTGCGTGCGTGCGTGCGTGCGTGCGTGCGTGATGCTTGAACATTGGAGCAGGTGATGATTAAATCTCTGAGATGTTGTGCAACTCCTGAAAGACAGGATACAGCGAGTGACTTCCAGTTCCTGTAGCTGTATCTCGTGTTGTGTAACTAGTAAACGCGTCATGTGATTTACACTGCTCAGTTTGTATTTTTAAGTGTCTGTGTTGAGGTATGTGTGTACTAGCATGTGTGTGTGTGTGTGTATTTGTGTGTGTGTGTGTAGGCATGTGTGTATAAAGGTGAGTGTGTTGAAGCTGGGATGAAGGTCATCCTTCAAGCACACAGCGACACACAGAGACCCACACAGAGAAAGACACAAACAGACATACACAGACATGAACGCACACGTACACACACACACACACACTCTCGCGCACACGTGGTTAATGGGTTTGGGCTTGTTGATGGTGAGCGATGCGGTAGATCTATTAAGTGGTTGGAAGTTGATGTGATAATGCTTTGCATCACATCTCATTGATCCGGCCCCTGGGCCTATCGATCCTCCACTCATCGGAATAGCTGTCATCTCTGCCTCTCAGAGGCCTCTTGTCTATCCCCCAACATCACTGCCGGTCTATCAGTCTATTTATATGATGTATGGCTGACTGTCTGTCTATCAGTAATTCTGTCTGTCTATCTGACTGGTCTTTCTGTATGGCTACCTGTCTGTTGGTCTGCCATTTATCGTGTTTGTCTGTCAGTGTCTTTCTTTATGTCTGGCTCTTTTCGGTCATTTCTATGAGAAAAATGAGTGAGCACGGATACATTGATGGGAGGGAAAATTGGGCAAGGGGAGACAGTGAGAGAGAGAGAGAGAGTGATACGATAGGAAAATGAAGGTCTACACTAGACAGCAGAGGATAAGATAAGTGAGAGAATCATAGAGAGAGACAGAGAGAGAGAGAGAGAGAGAGAGAGAGAGAGAGAGAGAGAGAGAGAGAGAGAGAGAGAGAGAGAGAGAGAGAGAGAGAGAGAATGTGACACAAAACGGCAAAGTGAGAGAGATGAGAGGAAGAAGGAGGGAGAGAGGGACAGAGACACATCAGAAAGAGCTTCAAAGCTGGAGAGAGAGGGAGAGAGAGGGGGGGAGACCGCCTGAGTATTGTAAGAATGATCAACAACACTGTGACCCTGAGAGCTGGAACCATGTCACTCTGACTTTGTGCCTGTGTGTGTGTGATATTGTGCATGTTTAACACATCTCTGCCTATCTCTTTGTCTCTTTCTACTATGCTTTATTCTCTCTGGAAATATTGCAGTCTCTTACTGAATTTGGCGGGAACATGTGATGTTTGCATGAGTGTGTGTGTATCTGTGTTTGTGTGTGGCATGTCAAGTGTGCATATCCCTCTATATACCTTTGGCTTTGTGTCTTACGCCTGAGACAGCTCTCTTTTTGGCTAAATATGTATGCATGAATGGCTGTTCATGAAATGTCTAATCAAAGAACAATTATTTTCATCTCCTGTATGCCATGTGTGTATGTGTTGCTGTGTATGTGTGTGTGTGTGTTTGTGTGTGTGTGTGCAAGCACAAGTGTGTGTGTGTGTGTGTGTGTATGTGTGTGTTCACGTGCAGGCGTGTGCTGGTTTGAATGTGAGGGCATGCTTGTGTCTGCGAGCATGCTTTCTCCTGTGTGTGCTTGTGTGTGTGTGTGTGTGTGTGTGTGTGTGTGTGTGTGTGTGTGTGTGTGTGTGTGTGTGTGTCTGCGTCCAACTGTGTCGTCTATGTGGTTGTGTTTGATGTACAAATGTGCATGTGTGTTCATATGTGTGATCATATGTTGGTGGTGATGGTCGGATTCCACTGTGTTAACGTTGGCTAGTATGTGCTGCAGGTGTTTCCACACAGGTGACGTGATCATACATAATAGTACATGGAATTATTCTCACGGCAGGCCATTCAAAATTCTAAATAAATTGGTGTCATGATTGCCATGTGTGTGTGTGTGTGTGTGTGTGTGTGTGTGTGTGTGCGTGCGTGTGTGTGTGTGGGTGTGTTTGTTTGTGATTTATATGTAATGTTAAATGACCATGTTCTCCAATGCAGTCTTTCCCAAAGACTGGGTCGATGTGGGATTGTGGGAGATTTCAATTGGGTCGCCAAATAAATTGAACTAAAACAATTTAAAAAAATAAAAGGTTTTTTTTTTTTTTTTTTTACACATTATCATTTAAGAAACTTCCAACAAGAAGCATGTTTTTGATAGTACTTAATGTTTGTATTGTTCTGATAATTTTACTTATAACATTGAATCTAGTTGAAAGGCTAATGTACATTGTGAGAGGAAATAACAATGAGGTAGCCAAAACAAGGAGATGTGAACTCTGCCTAAATGCATTTATTTGGTCTCATTTAGGGCAGAGTATTTAATACGTGTATTAGAGTGCATAAAACCAAGTTGTGATTTATCTCTTCGAAATCGCTGGTTTAAGTTCATATGGGGATGCGGAATTGGCAGTAAAACGTTCTGGAATGTTCATTTATGCCAAAAATTGGTTCTTCTCACGATTTTATATATAAGGCCTATTGTGAATCGGACTGCGATGGTTTGTAATTTAAAAAAAATGGATCCCCGGAAAAAAAGTTTGGGAAACGTCGCTCTAATGAAACACTGTCAGTTTGCCTTTGGTTGCTCGGTTGTTTGCTTGCTTCCCTTCATATTTTTTACACAGTACCCAAACTATTAGATTATTTGCTTATTTTCTACTACAATTATGCTAGTCATAATGATGCTTACGTGAAGATAAATATAAAAAAAATATTCTTGATGTGCTGTTTCATTAGATTAAAGTTTAAAATTCAACGTGAGCAATGGCCTTAACCTTTAATCAATCTGTCAATAATATCATTGTTCTAGTTGTCGAAGGCATTTCCGCCATCTCAGAAAATTGCCACGACAAAGCAAACAACAACGCTGCACAGATCACGTCACAGCCTCACCTTCTCTTTCCAAGAAGGATCTTGATGATTCATGGAAACGGATAACCTTTTGTCAAGCGGTTAACACGTTTTATTTATGTTTAAAAAATATGCATACATTTTTGCAATGGTGGTCTCCATTGGAAGGAGGCTGATAAAAAATAAATAATCTGAAGTTTAGTTTAGTTTAGTTTATTTATTTAGCACACATTACAATAATGGTGCAAGGAGGGAACGAAGCCCAGTGGGCTTGTACAAGAGTTCCACCCCTGTCAACAATCACAAACAAATAATATTGATAAGGCTAACAAATAAACTTCAAAAATAATGAGACAAAGTACATAAATAAATCAAAAATAATCAAAATTCAGTAATAAGATGATTCATGAAAAGATAAGATGTTTTCAAGTGAACATCTGAGAATTCAAACACACAAACAGAAATAAACACACACACACACACACACACACACACACACACACACACACACACACACACACACACACACACACACACACACACACACACACACACACACACACACACACACACACACACACACACACAGATGTATCACGTGCAGTGTTCCATAAAGTAAATGCATTCCAGAAACAACAATAATTTACGATCAGATCAGACCTGTTCTTAAGTGTGTGCGTGTGTTTGTTTGTGTGTGAGAATGCTTTATGTGTGTGTTTAGAAACAGGAAAGCAAAACAGACAGATGTACAGCATTGGCTTAACGATGGATGGATATGGAAATACAGAGGTGGTAGAGAGAGGATGACATGAGAGAGAGAGAGAGAGAGAGAGAGAGAGAGAGAGAGAGGGAGAGAGAGAGAGAGAGAGAGAGAGAGAGAGAGAGAGAGAGAGAGAGAGAGAGAGAGAGAGAGAGAGAGAGAGAGAGAGAGAGGGGAACCCCCACAGAACACAGGGGTGGAAGACGAAGAGGAAGGAAGGCGAAAACTAGAGGGAGTAATGTGTGTAGGAGACCGGATGAGGATGCATGTGTGTGCGTGTCCACTTAGGTGTGCTTTTATATTGTGTATGCTTGGGTGTGTGTGTGTGTGTGTGTGTGTGTGTCACAGTGCCACAAGATTGTAATTTGTCTTACTGCATTCTTTAATGCCCAGCTAAAGTCCTCAGGGATTCTGTTTTGTCTTATCCTGGGATAGTTTTATTTTTTAATTAAGTAACTACACTTTTTGGGGGTTGTTAGTTTTCGTTAACGATAATAACCCTATCCCTGATTAAGTGAACTCATTCATCAAGATTTAAAACAGCTGTTCGGAATTCGGAATCTCGAGAGTGCAGGGAAGAACTTCCTTGAGACCGAGGTTTGTGTTTACAGCCGTCCTTACCTGGAAACAGGTGTGTCTGTGCGTGCGCATATTTGCTGCATAAGTGTATGTGTGCTATTGAAGTGGTAATTTGCAGTGGTCATGGGAAAATAAAGAATATATGTTCCTAAAAAAAAGTTGAGAATCCCCACCAAATGTCCGTCCTAGACGAATGCAACCGACTCGGGCTGCAACTGGAGGCTACAGCTGTGTTGTTACTCTGGCCGCCCGCTGACATCACCGTGGGTTATCCATCAGTCTAGAGTACCAACAGTGCAGATTGCTCCACACAACCATGGAGGAGTTAGCTGATTATGAACTAACCTGTCTGGTGATATCCACAGAGGAGATCAGAGGATGTTTTTGTTTTGCAGCATGTAATATCGATAGCAAAAACAATAGATAGATAGATAGATAGATAGATAGATAGATAGATAGATAGATAGATAGATAGATAGATAGATAGACAGACACTTTATTGATCCCTTGGGAATGCTCTTTCAGGGAAATTCAAAATTCCAGCAGAGGTAGTACAGACAAGACACATAAACTAGCAAGAAAAACACAAGCTAAAATGCAACAAGACATTGTATAAATAAATACATTTTAAAAAGAAGTAGCAGCAGCAGCAGATGTTAGCAGCAATTATTATATCTTATTTGTGTTAATAAATGGAGTGTGTAGCAATAAATGAATAAATAGATTATGCAAGCTCGATCAGTCTATCCTATTTCTATTTCCCTTTATCCACTGTACTGTACTCCTCCTGCGGCCCCCCCCTCCTCCCTCCAAGTGCGGAGTTGTGGAGTGTGATGGCATGATGGACAAAGGAGTTCATTAGTCTGTTGGTGCGGCATCTGGGGAGGAGCAGCCTGTCGCTGAAGGAGCTTCTTTGGTTGCTGATGACAGTGTGCAGAGGGTGGCTGTTGGTGTCATCCAGGATGGCCAGAAGCTTCTTTGTGGTGCTCTCCTCTGCCTCTGTCACCAGACAATCCAGCTTGAAGCCGACCACAGACCCGGCCCGCCTGATGAGCTTGTCAAGCCTGGAGTCCCTCTTGGTTGTGCTGCCTCCCCAACACACCACAGCGTAAAAAAGGATGCTGGCGACCACCGACTGATAGAACATTGACAGAAGTTTACTACAGATATTAAAAGATCGCAGCCTCCTTAAAAAATACATTCTGCTTTGGCCTTTCTTGTAGAGGTAGTCGGTGTTGATTGCCCAGTCCAGTCCGGTGTTGATTGATGTCCACTGCTTGGGGGCGTGGCCTTGACTTCCCAAAGTCTATCACCAGCTCTTTGGTTTTTGATGTGTTGAGCTGCAGTCTGTTTGCATGGCTCCAGGTGACAAAGTCTCTCACTAGAGTCCGGTACTCCTCCTCTTGGTCCTCCCCTATACACCCCATGATGGCTGTGTCGTCAGCATACTTCTGAATGTGGCACGATTCAGAGTTATGGCTGAAGTCTGAGGTGTATAATGTCGCGTTTCCACTGCAGGGTGCGGAACGGATCGGATCGCAAAGGTGCGGTAGGGGGGGGGGCGGTATAGCCCAGCTCAGTTCACGTTTCCACTGCCGACAGTACCCTTTGTGGTAGGCCGGATGTCGATCGCCGCGGCAGCTACGTAAACATCGTAAACAACGTCTTCCTCCCCAAGAATGCAGACGAACGTCTCCACCTCCTTGTTCGCCCATGCAAGCGTTTTACGCAACATGTTAATTGTAAAGAATAATACCTCGAGGCTACTGTTTGTTTGTTTTTATCCCCGCGTCACCCGGAAGTGATGATTCTGTCGACCAATCAACGGAGGGGGTGTGTAGCTAGAATTTCCCGGGACCCTTTCAGGCGTCTCGTCTCGTTTTCAGTACCCCAACGGAGGAGTCCTGAAAACTAGTCCAAAACGGGTACGGCTAAGTCCGGGTCGCGCCCACTTTTGGCGGTGGAAACGCGACCCGATCCGCACCTTTGCGATCCGATCCGTTCCGCACCCTGCAGTGGAAACGCGCCATAAGGTGAAGAGAAGAGGGGCCAGCACAGTCCCCTGAGGCGCCCCAGTGCTGCTGATTAAGATGTCCGATGTGGTGTCCTTTAATCGAACAAACTGTAGTCTATCTATGAGGTAGTTGGTGATCCAAGTTATCAGGTGGGGATCCACATGCATAGCTGATAGTTTGTTTTGTAGTATGAGGGGCTGGATTGTGTTGAAGGCACTAGAGAAGTCTAGGAAAAGAATCCTGACTGTGCCTGCCCCCTTGTCCAGATGTGAGTGGGCCCGGTGTAGGAGATACAGGATGGCATCCTCCACACCAACCCCTGTCCGGTAGGCAAACTGTAGTGGATCCTGAGCATGCAGCACCTTAGGCCTGAGGTGTCTGAGAAGGAGCCGCTCCAGGGTCTTACCTATCAACGCCAACATTACCACAAAACAAGCAGTATATAAACATCGGACAACAATAAAACACAAAAACAAGAACACATATACATGCGTGGGTGTGTGTGCATGTTTGTGTGTGTGCGTGTATGTGGGTGTTTGTGTGTGTGTGGGTGTGTCTGTGTCTTGTAACGTGCGATGGTGTAGGTCAGGGTTAGCATGAAGGAGGCAACATGTGAGATTCTCCTCACGGTACTTTTATTATGCTGTAAGCTTTTGACCATACCACGCCAGGTCTCCACGGCACTATATTCCTGCCTACAACAAATCAGTTACTAAATAACATACAATAAAAAGGGAGACTTCCTTCGTATACTGCTGTTTATTCTGGCAGAGCGGAAGAAGCCCCACTTCTTCACTCATATAACCCAACAAAAGAGGGAGGCGCCACCTAGTGGCGCTACATATTATAAACCTGACTGTTACAGTCTGTGTCTGTCACATCAACAGACTTGAAGTTCATTTTATTTTATGTTAAGAAGCATTGAGCAAACCACAAAAAAGCAGCCAAAGTACTTTATTACCACGGTAACCAACATGGATTGGTCATTAGTTACATTGAACTACAAGATATATTTTTTAAACATCTAAACATCACCCTCCTCCACTGAAAATGAAAATTTGCTTCTTCTAAACCACAACTCTGGTTTACATTTCATTCTCATAATTTCCTTTATGGTATAGCTACCTAGGTGCTTGAAACGAGTGCATAGTAGGCCTACGCGTGTAGACGCCCACATCAGTTGCGTTGTTGTTCAACATCATTGACAGAACCTCATCATGAATACGTATGACTACTTTGATTCAAGGTCCCTCATTGGTCACAACCAGAAAATGCAACGTGTACATTTCTGTTGTGTACACGCGTGCAAATATTAAGTCTTAACAAGCATAATTCTAGGATTTGAACGCAACATTCCTAAGACGTTATTTGGGCTAATGGCCTTCCATAGTTATGTGGGATGTCCGTATTTATCCTAATCCTCTTCTAAGTAAACGGCAGCATGGATGGGTGTGTAAACTAGCAGTGTGTTGACCTAGGGCAGGGATGGGCAACTGGCGGCCCGCATCCTCACTCAGTCAGGCCCGCACATAATTAAAAAAAATAATAATTAAAAAAAATAATAATAAAAAAGAAAAATAATAATAATAATAATAATAATTGATCGAGTTACAGAAAACTCGGTCAAAAAAGATCAGAAGAATTCATAGAATTCAAAGGCAAACCCATGCGTCTATTTTGCTTAGAAACGATATCAGTCATTAAAGATATCCACTTAAGTCGCCACTACAACTACTACAACTGCAATGAATATCATGCTTCTTGGGTTTGAGTTCATTGAGATGTTGCACTTAATATTGGGCCACTGTTTTTCAGTTTTGTGGCATCATTGAATGATGATGTGGATTGGGCATGGAAAACGAAATGAATGTATGTTGGTTCAATTAACATACCGTACATAGGTTACAATCCTGGAAGATTTTTTAGGTAGTGGCCATCCCCAAAATGCACCAGAATACAGGAATCGTATCTACCAAATTCAAAATTGTGTAGCTTCTCTCAGCTCACGTTTAGTTGAAGTGCGCAGTCATGTGGCCCTCTGATGGTTATGATGAAAAATGTGGACCTCTTTATCATGAAAGTTGCCCATCCCTGACCTAGGGTCTGGTTGTTGAAAGACTGGTTGAGACGACGTGTGTGTTCCGCTGTTCTCCCCCCGCCAGTGATCTCAGACGTCTTCAGGTTCTAGTACCTGCTAGGATGGTTGGTGGCCTTTCAAGCACTTTGTGCTGTGGTATTTTCAATGTCTTGCGCTGCTGCATTTTAAGACACGATAAGATGATTTTATTTATCCTATATGGGGAATTTGGGTGTCAAATCAGCAAATATGAGACAGTATTAGATTTAAAAACAGATATCAATGAAAGCTAGAATCAGTAGGATAGTACAAAAACAATAAGAACAGAGGTTGAGATAGCTGAAGTTTGAAAAATAAAGACTCTATTATTAGTTGTGACAAAGCAAAACCTGAGTTGGTTTGCAAAGAACTCCTGTTCTGGAATCAGGCTTCATGTTGTATTTCCAAAATGTATGGATACCTCCTACATGAAATGACCAATCACAGCAGCCTATGCATGGGCCTAGAAATGAGGCCCCTCCCCTTTGTCCCCGACCCCCATTCCCCATTAACTGAACATGCACCAATCCTCCTTCTCCAAGGATTCTCGGCATAAACATATTATTATTTAAAATGTAAACATAGTATTATTTATTTACAACGAACATTTTTTACATCTTAAACATTAGAGATATATCATGAAGAGCAGTGAGGTCCTCGCTACTGATTTAAAGCCACTTGTCACCTTATTAATTAAACTGATGTCAAACAGATATAATAAACCACATGTGCTTTTGAGATGAAATTGTCAACCATCACTGGCTTTACATGTGTCAGAAACACAATTATGAGTAAAGTAGCCACGCTTATTTCATTCGTAACAGCAAGATAAGGATTACCCTTCCTTTAAACCCATGGTCAAATATACTAAGAAGTGAAATCATTTGACTTTCTGTCCATCTGTCCAACTACTTCTTTTTTTGACAGTTTGCAAGGGAACCAGCAATCAATTGGCTCTGCTGGGGACGTACGACGAGCACTATGACAACCTGGTCAGGGTGTACACCAACTGTACGGTGTTGCTGGAGAACCTGGAGATCACCTACATCCAGCAGCACCGCGACCTCTCCTTCCTCTCCGTCAGTACCCCGTCAAACCTCAGGGGCCCTGTTTGGGTCTCTGCTCTTTTCTAAATCTCTCTTCTCTTCTCTCGTCTTCTGGATTCTCTCTCTCGTGTCTTGGCTCTATCTTTGTTTTATGTTACTCTGTCCTCCCCTGCAGTCCTTTACATTTACATTTGGGCCACTGAGCAGACGCATTTATCAATAGGGACTTAAAAAAAGGACATTTGTCAGAAGAAAGAGAAACAAGGACATATGGCTGTCGGTACAGTAAGGATGTTAGATAGAACCAAGGGCCAAGCACTAACAATCACTAAGTCAACCCATTCCCCCGTATCCAACTACAACAGCGAGGATAAGATGCTACACAATGCTAGGTTAACTAACTTGTTAAGTGTAGGGAGTACAACATACATTAAGTGTATAAGAGGGGTGTTTAAGGGGAGTATGGGAGGAGAAGGGGTGGTGGCGGGTTCAAGTGAACTCTGTACAAGTGAGTCTTGAGTCTCTTGCGGAAGCTGGTGAGCTTTCCTCCTTTCTACTCTTCTCTGTTCCTCTAAGTCTCTCCTCTGTCGTTTCTACACTGCTCTCCCGTTCTCTCCTTTCTTCTCATCTCCACTCCTTTCTTCTACTCTCTTCTTGTCTCCTCTCTTCTCCACTTCTCATCTTTCTTCCTCTCCTCTGCCTTGTCTATTCATACATGATGTCCTTTATTTCCAGTCAGTTCTTCTTCTTCGCAGAACATTGTATGAGATGTCTACTTTCCATTCCAGTCTGTTCGGGAAGTGGGCGGGCATGTCCTAATTGCCATCAACAAGGTAGACACCTTCCCATTGGCCAATTTGCGGCTTATCAGGGGTCACACCCTCTATGAAAAGAAGTACGCCCTGGTGGTGATGGCAAACTATGACAAGAACAACACTTCAGAGACCCTGAACTACACCAGTGGACTGAGGCAACTGGAGCTCAGTGGACTGACTGGTACACACACACACACACACACACACACACACACACACACACACACACACACACACACACACACACACACACACACACACACACACACACACACACACACACACACACACACACACACACACACACACACACACACACACACACACACACACACACACACACACACACACACACACACACACACACACACACACACACACACACACACACACGCATGCCTGCCTGCACATGCATGACACATACTCCTATTCATATGCATTAGCCGGCCTATTCACAGCACTCACTTGTACTTACACATGGATGCACATGTTTTTCCACATTCATTATTTTTCTAAATAGTGTATTCTTTCCCGGTATCACAATTTGTTTCTTTCTATCTTCTTGTTTTTCTTTCAGAGATTATGAAGGGGGGTGTGAAGTTTGCCAACAATCCTCTGCTGTGTAATGTTGAAACCATTCAGTGGTCGGATATTGTGGACCAATCAACTCATCCCAGAATGCAGTTCATGAATCAAACCTTTCCACGCAATTGTGGGTTTATCTATGAGATGCTTTGTCATTTTTGTTTTTACTTCCTGTTTCTCTGTTGTTGGAGCTCACTGAATAATCAACTACCGGTAATCTTGCATAATCAATATTCATTTATGCTGACTTTGTTTCTGTTTGTGTGTGTGTTTGCGTGTGTATGTGTGGGCCTATATGTGTATGTATCATTCATTTGTATGTGTGTGTGTGTGTGTGTGTGTGTGTGTGTAGGTGGAAATTGTGATCCAAGTTGCAATGGCTCCTGTTGGACTGCTGGACCTCAGCACTGTCAGACATGTAAACAACCTTCTCATGTTGACACGATAGCACATGCATTCTTTAAAGCTACACTAGTGACAGTAACTGGTTTAATGGACCTTTAACCAATCAATTGAATGGAACTTGTTAGCTCCAGACCACGTTTGTTTCGTCAGTATGGCTGTGATGCCACCTTAAATTCTCGATGTGGTCACATCGTCAAACAATAAAATGAAATCGGTGTATTGACTTAACTAACTTATTTTTAGTAATGTGTCATCGTTGATAAAAAATTATGGATAGGTTAATGTTACTGCATTGTTAATGTCACTAACAAGGTCTCTCTCTCTCTCTCTCTCTCTCTCTCTCTCTCTCTCTCTCTCTCTCTCTCTCTCTCTCTCTCTCTCTCTCTCTCTCTCTCTCTCTCTCTCTCTCTCTCTCTCTCTCTCTCTCTCTCCAGTCACTAAACTGGTTTGTGCAGGCCAGTGTTCTGGAAGATGCCGTGGTCCCAAACCCAAGGACTGCTGCAACGAGCAGTGTGCTGCTGGCTGTACAGGTCCCAGCGCAACTCAGTGTCTGGTCAGTGTGTATGTGTGTTTGTTTAATCATAAAGTAACCCCTATAATCCCTGTCTATAAATAGATAGGGATTCAGCATGATTGTAGTCCTCCATTTTAAACTGTGATGACTTGGCATGGCAACTAAAAATATCGAAGTTCCAGAATGACCTCTGTGTTCTTCAGTTAATAAACTAACAGCACTCTCACCCCCTCCCTCCTCCCTCTCTCCCCCTCCCCCCTCCCACCCCAGGTTTGTAAGACCTTCAGTGACGATGGCGTGTGTAAGGAGAACTGTCCCCGGCTCATGATCTACGACCCCATCCTGCACCAGCTGGCCCCCAACCCCAACGCCAAGTACTCCTTTGGCTCCGCCTGCGTCAAGTCCTGCCCCCGTAAGACCCCCGAATCAGCCCCCCGCCGTCTTGTTACCATAGCAACTACACAGTCGGCCATCTTGATGATGAGGAACATCCAGGCCGGCGCTGGTGTGAGAGTCTCGGTGCGCTGTGTGTTGAAGGAAATGGCTTTGACCTGGTAACCCAAAGCAGACGAGTCGGTCCTCCGATCTGGGATTGCGATGCTATAGGGTTGATATCATGATTTTCCGACTGCTACTCGGGAAAAAGCAACCTGATACAAAACAGAATGTTTTGGAAAGGTGCTGACATTGGTTTGTCAGAAATGACACGTGATGTGGTCGGATCAGTATTTTTTTTTTTTTACAGTAAATCATAATTCAGTCACAGTTTATTTTGTTGGTGTGGGTGAAGCTTTGGTTTATTGTGTGTTCCATCCTGTGTGTGTGTGTGTGTGTGTGTTTGTGTGTAGATCACTATGTGGTCACGGACGATGGAGCGTGTGTGCGATCGTGCAGCGCAGGAACGCGCGAGGTCAAGGAGAATGGAGTTCAGCACTGCAAGAAATGTGACGGGCCCTGTCCAAAAGGTAGAGAGACGTGGAGAGAACCTCTAGCAGCTGCCATATCAGCCACGATCTGTATTTCATACTTAAAAAGTGACACAGACACAAAAAGTAAAATACACATTTCCA